>NC_061508.1:237822313-237863201 GCF_022539505.1 Lolium rigidum | reverse complement strand
TTTTGTGTTTTCGATATAGCAAACAAGATAGCAAATAAAGTAAAACTAGCAACTAATTTTTTGTATTTTGATTTAGTGCAGCAAACAAAGTAGTAAATAAAACTAAGCAAGACAAAAACAAAGTAAAGAGATTGAGAAGTGGAGACTCCCCTTGCAGCGTGTCTTGATCTCCCCGGCAACGGCGCCAGAAAAAGCTGCTTGATACGCGTTCAACACGCGTCCGTTGGGAACCCCAAGAGGAAGGTGTGATGCGTACAGCGGCAAGTTTCCCTCAGTATGAAACCAAGGTTATCGAACCGGTAGGAGCCAAGAAGCACGTTGAAGGTTGATGGCGGCGGGATGTAGTGCGGCGCAACACCAGGGATTCCGGCGCCAACGTGGAACCTGCACAACACAACCAAAGTACTTTGCCCCAACGAAACGGTGAGGTTGGCAATCTCACCGGCTTGCTGTAACAAAGGATTAACCGTATTGTGTGGAACATGATTGTTTGCAGAAAACAGTAGAACAAGTATTGCGATGGGTTGTATTTCGATAAAGAGAATTGGACCGGGGTCCACAGTTCACTAGAGGTGTCTCTCCCATAAGATAAACAGCATGTTGGGTGAACAAATTACGGTTGGGCAATTGACAAATAAAGAGGGCATGACCATGCACATACATATCATGATGAGTATAGTGAGATTTAATTGGGCATTACGACAAAGTACATAGACCGCCATCCAAGCTGCATCTATGCCTAAAAAGTCCACCTTCGAGGTTATCATCCGAACCCCCTCCGGTATTAAGTTGCAAAGCAACGAGACAATTGCATTAAGTATGGTGCGTAATGTAATCAACAACTACATCCTTAGACATAGCATCAATGTTTTATCCCTAGTGGTAACGACACAACACAACCTTAGAACTTTACATCACTTTGTCCCGGGTGTCAATGCGGGCATGAACCCACTATCGAGCATAAATACTCCCTCTTGGAGTTACAAGCATCTACTTGGCCGGAGCATCTACTAGTAACGGAGAGCATGCAAGATCATAAACAACACATAGATATAACTTTGATAATCAACATAACAAGTATTCTCTATTCATCGGATCCCAACAAACGCAACATATAGAATTACGGATAGATGATCTTGATCATGTTAGGCAGCTCACAAGATCCGACAATGATAGCACAATGGGGAGAAGACAACCATCTTGCTACTGCTATGGACCCATAGTCCGAGGGGTAGACTACTCACACATCACACCGGAGGCGACCATGGCGGCGTAGAGTCCTCCGGGAGATGATTCCCCTCTCCGGCGGGGTGCGGGAGGCGATCTCTGGATCCCCCGAGATGGGATCGGCGGCGGCGGCGTCTGCGGAAGGTTTTCCGTATCGTGGCTCTCGGTGCGGGGGTTTCGCGACGGAGGCTATTTGTAGGCGGAAGGGCAGGTCAAGAGGCGGCACGGGGGCCCACACCATAGGGCCGCGCGGCCAAGGGGCCGCGCCGCCCTAGGGTGTGGCCCCCTCGTGGCCCCTCTTCGTCTCCTCTTCGGACTTACGGAAGCTTCGTGGCAAAATAGGACCACGGGCGTTGATTTCGTCCAATTCCGAGAATATTTCGTTACTAGGATTTACGAAACCAAAAACAGCGAAAACATGACAGCGGCACTTCGGCATCTTGTTAATAGGTTAGTTCCAGAAAATGCACGAATATGACATAAAGTGTGCATAAAACATGTAGATAACATCAATAATGTGGCATGGAACATAAGAAATTATCGATACGTCGGAGACGTATCACCGCGCGCAGCTGCCGGCGGACCTCCAGCAGGACTCCGCTTACGGTGACGCAAGTCCCAACTGGGACTTGTGGTTCGAGGTGGAGCACGATGCGCGCCGGCACACGTGCTTCACCTCCGCGACGGCGCGGTCTCGCGCGCAGCCACGCACACCTGCTAGGCGGGCTGGCCGCCGCCCCGGCGGCCTCTACATCGGCGAGCAGCCCCAGGCCCCGCACCAGCCCCAGGCCCAGGCGGCGGAGGAGGACGACCCGGAGCTGCAGGCGGCGCTCGCGGCCTCCCGCGAGCAGAGCGATCTCGACGAGCTGGCCAAATGGCCGCACCTCGCCGAGACGATGCGCGCCTCCGCGGCTGGAGGAGGCGGCCAGGAAGGCCCAGGAGGACGCCCAGGCGGAGGTGTGGGCCTTCCTCGAGCTGGCGCGCCGTCAGGAGGAGGCAACGCGTCAGGCGGCGCTCCAGGAGGACGAGGAGCACCGGGCCGCGCGCCTGGCGGAGGAGGAGCGCCTGGCCACGCTCCAGCTACAGGCGGAGCTGCAGGCCGCAGCGGAGGAGCAGCTCCGCGGTGAGTCCGCGCGGAGGGCACGGCTGCGCAGGCCGGCGAGCCCGCCGAACCCGGACTCCGCACGGGAAAGGGCGCAGTGGTCGCCCTGGCCGGAGTCCCCGGTGCCCTCCGGCGTTTCGAGCCGGAACAGCGCGTCGCCGCCGGGGGGCGTCGTCGTCATCGACGCCGACGACGACGAGTACTACTGGGGGTAGTACTGCCGGCGGCCAGCGCGTGCTCGCAAACCCTGGCTAGGGTTTTTATTTAGTTTAAAGCCATATATGGCTTTCTTTTGTGTAAAATTTGCCCAAAATAGGGCTAAGTTTAATGACCAACTAGTTTAAATTTATGTTTTGTTGTTTTCCTTTTTTATTTTCATTTTTGTTTTATTTTATTACAAATGCGCTGCGTCCGCGCGTTGGGCGCAGCGCGCGACCCAAACGGACACGCGGACGTGGGCCGCTGTCCGGGTGTCCGCTTGGCCACCCAAACGGCCCAAAACGGACGGCCCAGCGCATCCGTTTGGGTCAGCCAGTTGGAGATGCCCTTACAAGGTATTGGTGCTTTAATCTCCCCACCATCATTAACATTATTAGTGTACTTAATTCTATCCATATCCATCTTTTCAAGTGTTCTTTTAAAATCGGTGAACATACCAAGCCTCTTATGCTTAATAAAAAAAATTCTAGCTTCTTTGGCTATATCCTCAAATTCTCGCACTAGGACTTTTAAAACAAAATCTCTCTTCTCTCCCCTCTCCATATCAGAAAGTGTAAGAAACATGTGTTGTATCATGGGGTTGAGACTAATAAATCTAGCTTCCATCATGCGTACCAAACAAACAGAGGCATCTTCATAGGTAGGGACAGCTTTCGCCAGGGGTATATCTTTAAGATCTTCATGCATACTAACATGGGTGAAAAATTCTTCTATATTATCTCTTCCAATTATAGACCCTTGTCCCACATGTATATCTTTTAAAGTAAAATTATGAGGAAACATGATGAAGTAAGTAAAGCAAATGCAAGTAACTAATTTTTTTGTGATTTTGATATAGCAAACAAGATAGCAAGTAAAGTAAAACTAGCAACTATTTTTTTTGTATTTTGATATAATGCAGCAAACAAAGTAGTAAATAAAATAAAGCAAGACAAAACCAAAGTAAAGAGATTGGATGTGGAGACTCCCCTTGCAGCGTGTCTTGATCTCCCGGCAACGGCGCCAGAAAATCTTCTTGCTGCGCGTGGTTGACGTATGTCTTTTCCGTTCAACACGCGTCCGTTGGGAACCCCAAGAGGAAGGTGTGATGCGTACAGTAGTAAGTTTTCCCTCAGTAAGAAACCAAGGTTTATCGAACCAGTAGGAGCCAAGAAGCACGTTGAAGGTTGAAGGCGGCAAGATGTAGTGCGGCGCAACACCAGGGATTCCGGCGCCAACGTGGAACGTGCTCAACACAACCAAAGTACTTTGCCCCAATGAAACAGCGAGGTTGTCAATCTCACCGGCTTGCTGTAACAAAGGATTAGATGTATAGTGTGGATGATGATTGTTTGCAGAGAACAGTAGAACAAGTATTGCAGTAGATTGTATTCGATGTAAAAGAATGGACCGGGGTCCACAGTTCACTAGTGGTGTCTCTCCCATAAGATAAATAGCATGTTGGGTGAACAAATTACAGTTGGGCAATTGATAAATAGAGAGGGCATGACAATGCACATACATGATATGATGAGTATTGTGAGATTTAATTGGGCATTACGACAAAGTACATAGACCGCTATCCAGCATGCATCTATGCCTAAAAAGTCCACCTTCAGGTTATCATCCGAACCCCTTCCAGTATTAAGTTGCAAACAACGAGACAATTGCATTAAGTATGGTGCGTAATGTAATCAATAACTACATCCTCGGACATAGCATCGATGTTTTATCCCTAGTGGCAACAGACACATCCACAACCTTAGAACTTTACGTCACCTTGTTCCAGATTTAATGGAGGCATGAACCCACTATCGAGCATAAATACTCCCTCTTGGAGTTAAGAGTAAAAACTTGGCCAGAGCCTCTACTAATAATGGAGAGCATGCAAGATCATAAACAACACATAGGTAATAGATTGATAATCAACATAGCATAGTATTCTCTATCCATCGGATCCCAACAAACACAACATATAGCATTACAGATAGATGATCTTGATCATTTTAGGCAGCTCACAAGACCCGACAATGAAGCATAATGAGGAGAAGACAACCATCTAGCTACTGCTATGGACCCATAGTCCAGGGGTGAACTACTCACTCATCACACCGGAGGCGACCATGGCGGTGAAGAGTCCTCCGGGAGATGATTCCCCTCTCCGGTAGGGTGCCAAAGGCGATCTCCTGAATCCCCCGAGATGGGATTGGCGGCGGTGTCTCTGGAAGGTTTTCCGTATCGTGGCTCTCGGTACTGGGGGTTTCACGACGAAGACTACATGTAGGCGGAAGGGCAGGTCAGGGGGCCACACGGGGGCCCCACACGCTAGGGCCGCGCCGCCCTAGTGTGGCGGCGCCCCGTGGCCCCACTTCGTCTTCCCTTCGGTCTCTGGAAGCTTCGTGGCAAAATAGGCCCCTGGGCGTTGATTTCGTCCAATTCCGAGAATATTTCCTTACTAGGATTTACGAAACCAAAAACAGCGGAAAACAGACAAGCGGCTCTTCGGCATCTCGTTAGTAGGTTAGTGCCGGAAAATGCATAAATATGACATAAAGTATGCATAAAACATGTAGATATCATCAATAATGTGGCATGGAACATAAGAAATTATCGATACGTCGGAGACGTATCAGCCGCCTGTACAAAGGTCCAAGTAGATAGATCGCATTTGATTTCTCGTTTTTGATAGATCTCAACTAAGGACATTCATACCGGGACAACATAGAAAACAGATAATGGACTCCTCTTTAATGCATAAGCATTCAACAACGAGATAATATTCTCATAAGAGATTGAGAATTAATGTCCAAGCTGAAACTTCCACCATGATTCATGGCTTTGGTTAGCGGCCCAATGTTCTTCTCTAACAATATGCATACTCAAACCATTTGATCATGATAAATCACCCTTACTTCAGACAAGACGAACATGCATAGCAACTCACGTGATATTCAACAAAGGTGTAATAGTTGATGGCGTCCCCGAAACATGGTTACCGCTCAACAAGCAACTTATAAGAAATAAGATACATAAGCTACATATTCTTTACCACAATAGTTTTTAAGGCTATTTTCCCATGAGCTATATATTGCAAAGACAAGGAATGAAATTTTAAAGGTAGCACGCAAGCAATTTACTTTGGAATGGCAGAGAAATACGACATAGTAGGTAGGTATGGTGGACACAAATGGCATAGGTTTTGGCTCAAGGTTTTGGATGCACGAGAAGCATTCCCTCTCAGTACAAGGCTTTGGCTAGCAAGGTTGTTTGAAGCAAACACAAGTATGAACCGGTACAGCAAAACTTGCATAAGAACATATTGCAAGCATTATAAGACTCTACACTGTCTTCCTTGTTGCTCAAACACTTCACCAGAAAATATCTAGACTTTTAGAGAAACCAATCATGCAAACCAAATTTCAACAAGCTCTATGGTAGTTCTTCATTAATAGGTGCAAAGTACATGATGCAAGAGCTTAAACATGATCTATTGAGCAAAACAATTGCCAAGTATCAAATTATACGAGACCATATACCAATTACCACATGAAGCATTTTCTGTTTCCAACCAAATAGCAATGAATGCGGCGACTTTCAACCTTCGCCATGAACAATAAAGTAAAGCTAAGAACACTAGTGTTCATATGAAAAAGCGGAGCGTGTCTCTCTCCCACACATGGATTGCTAGGATCCAATTTATTCAGAGAATGAGAATAACAAACGAAAACAAAAGCACACAGACGCTCCAAGTAAAGCACATAAGTTGTGACGGAATTAAAATATAGTTTCACTAGAGGTGACCTGATAAGTTGTTGATGAAGAAGGGGATGCCTTGGGCATCCCCAAGCTTAGATGCTTGAGTCTTCTTGAAATATGCAGGGATGAACCACGGGGGCATCCCCAAGCTTAGACTTTTCACTCTTCTTGATCATATTATATCATCCTCCTCTCTTGATCCTTGAAAACTTCCTCCACACCAAACTCAAAACAAACTCATTAGAGGGTTAGTGCATAATCAAAAATTCACATATTCAGAGGTGACACAATCATTCTTAACACTTCTGGACATTGCCCAAAGCTACTGAAAGTTAATGGAACAAAGAAATCCATTCAACACAGCAAAAGAGGCAATGTGAAATAAAAGGCAGAATCTGTCAAAACAGAACAGTCCGTAAAGACGAATTTTTTAGAGGCACTTAACATGCTCAGATGAAGAAGCTCAAATTTAATTAAAGTTGCGTACATATCTGAGGATTACTCGTGATTTTTCGCAGATTTTTCTGAGTTACCTATAGAGAGACCTACTCAAATTCGTGACAGCAAGAAATCTGTTTCTGCGCAGTAATCCAAATCTAGTATCAACCTTACTATCAAAGACTTTACTTGGCACAACAATGCAATAAAATAAAGATAAGAAGAGGTTTCTACGGTAGTAACAACTTCTAAGACACAATAAAACAGTAGCAAAATAAAAACATGGGTTATCTTCCAAGAAGTGTTTTCTTTATAGCCATTAAGATGGGGCTCAGTAATTTTAATGATGCACTCGCAAGAAATAAGAGTTGAAGCAAAAGAGAGCGTCAAAAGTAAATAAGATACATTTTTAAGTCTAACCCACTTCCTATGAAAAGGAATCTTGTAAATAAACAAGTCATGTAAGCATAATGCAATAAGCATAGAAAGGCAACACAAGCGCAACTTCAAGATTCTCAACATAAAGAGGGGAAACTTAATATTATTAAGATGCATATAACCATGTTTCCCTCTCTCATAATAACTTTCAGTAGCATCATGAACAAACTCAACAATATAACCATCACTTAAAACATTCTTATCATGGTTCATATGCATAAAAGTATCATTAATTTTGGCATAAGAAGAATTCTTCTCATTAATAGTAATTGGAGCAGGATCATTATCAAGAATTTGAACATGATAAACAAGTTGCATACTAAGGGAATGGTTTTTGGCAATCCCATCATAACTATTACAAGTTTCATAAGGATAATTATAACCTTTTTCATAGCAATATTTATAATAATTGTCAAAGATTGGAGGCATAGTGTCATCATAAGAAATAGAATAGTTATCTTCCACAGTATGTCC
Source organism: Lolium rigidum (assembly GCF_022539505.1). Classification (NCBI taxonomy): domain Eukaryota; kingdom Viridiplantae; phylum Streptophyta; class Magnoliopsida; order Poales; family Poaceae; genus Lolium; species Lolium rigidum. The sequence goes on along the minus strand of NC_061508.1, from coordinate 237,855,568 downwards.
ATCTGTAACCTTACCATCATTGTTACTAGAAGGAGATGTATCAAGCATATAATCATCAGTAGCAAAAGGATTTTCAAACACCTCATCCCCAAGCTTAGAGCTTTCTATATCATTATGGGAAGAAGCATGGATAGTACTAATACTATGGCAATTATTAACATCATCATTTTCAGAATTAGTTTCCCAGAGATTTTCAATATCAAAAGTAGTGTGCTCTTTCAAATCATGATCACTAATGTAGGTAAAGGGCATAGCAAGATCATTGTACTCAGATTCATTATCATAATAATCATTAGGAGCAACATACTTACGGTTACCTATCGTTATCTCATACACGCGGGGATATGCCGTTACCTCTTTCTTTTTATTCCCCCTCTTCTTCTTCTTCTTCTTCTTCTTTGTTTCCTTCTTCTTCTTCTTCTTTGTTTCCTTCTTCTTCTTCTTCTTCTTCTTCTTCTTCTTCTTCTTTTCCTTCTCCTCGTTCCCTTCTTTAGGAGGAAGAGGCTTGAAGGGAGGCTTCTCCACAGAACCTGATTTATTTCCAGAAACAATAGAAGAAACTTGGGAGGATTCCTCCTTTTCATTAATAAGTTTAAAACACACAGCGGTCCTATCATATTTTGGCAAAGTGTCATCTTCTAAAATATTCTATATGTAAGTATTTGTATGGCAATTATTAATGCAATAAGAAAGACACCCATGCAGGACACTATTAATATCAAGATCACTCATATGTAACAAAGAAATTTTTCTTGATAACTCTTCATACCCCAAAAATAAAGTAAGTTCATCATGCTGATTAGGAAGGATTTCATCATCACAATACAAATTTGCAGCACTCATGGGGTTCGAATTATCATTGGAGGAGCATTGAAAATTAAAATGACCCACTCTATGACAAAGTTCACAAATAAAAGGATAGAGGGCACAAACTTTTTCACCAAGATCATCTAGAGCCCTAAATCACTTTCTAGTTTTTTCATTCCTATGATGGATACAATATTCATCTTCGATTTGATTAATTCCACAAGGTCTATGCATTCCACAAAAATTAACATGCTTATAAGAAATAGTATTTTCAGAAGTTTGGGCATGTTTATTGCAATCATTAACAACAATTTTATTTTCCATGCAAGTGTCTTTGAAAGGTTCCTGATACATGTACCAATTTTCTTTAGGAACATTAATATGAGAAGCAAAGGCTCTATAGAAATCGACCATAATTTGAGGATCAAGACCATATTTAGCACTAAGCTCTTGAAAATCAACAGTTTCAATGAAAGAATTAATGCATTCATATTCATAGTTTATACCTGATTCTTTACCTTTGTCGTTCTCCCAATCTTCGAGCGTTCTCCTGAATCCGATCAAGAAGGTCCCATTTAAACTCTTCTTTATTGCGCGTGAATGATCCGGAACAAGTAGTATCCGAGCAAGGTTTTATCTTGAAAAGAAAGTCTTGCATAGAAATTATCAATGATGATATTACCAGGAAGCTCATGAATGGGGCATTTGAGCATTAAAGACTTCAATCTCCCCCATGCTTGGGCAATACTCTCTCCATCATGTGACCAGAAATTATATACGCGGTTTCGGTCTTTGTGAATTTCACTTGGAGGATAGAATTTAGAATAAAATAGAGGCGTGATATCCTCCCAATCAAGAGAATGCCTATTCTTCAACAATTTATACCAATGCGCCACTTTACCGGATAGCGACATAGAGAATAGTTTCTTCCTCACTTCATCCATAGAGATACCTGCACACTTGAATAACCCGCATAATTCATGCAAAAAAAGTAAATGATCTCCAGGATGGACAGTTCCATCCCCTTCATAGCGGTTATCCATAACACGTTCAATAATTTTCATGGGTATCTTGAAAGGAAAACTTTCAGTAGGTGGATTTAAAATATCACAAGCATCATTAGAGTTATCGTATATGGGAGATAAAGTATTATCAGAGCAAATTTTCTCCCCTAAAGATGGGAAGCTAAAAAGATCATAAAAGCTAGCTTCCCCAAGCTTGGACTTCTCCATAGCATTAGCAGTAATTGCGTTCATACTAATAACATTGCTGCTAGCATGCAAATAAGGTTCCATAGGTTTTTTAATTTTCGCATCACACAATTCATGTCTTATTTCAGGAAATAGATTAAAAAGCTCACTGTTATTTTCCATTATGCCTAACTAGTGAAAAATAAAAACAAGAAACAAAAAGATGCAATTGCAGGATCTAAAGGAAATAGCTTCGAACACTCACACACCGGAAACAGTGCTAGGAAATAGCTTAGTAGTCGGAGGATGTGAATACCTTTTACCTTACCTCCCTGGCAACGGCGCCAGAAAATAGCTTGATGTCTACGCACGCTTCTATTTCTGTAGACAGTGTTGGGCCTCCAAGAGCAGAGGTTTGTAGAACAGCAGCAAGTTTCCCTTAAGTGAATCACCCATGGTTTATCGAACTCAGGGAGGTAGAGGTCAAAGATATCCCTCTCAAGCAACCCTGCAATTACGATACAAGAAGTCTCTTGTGTCCCCAACACACCTAATACACTTGTCGGATGTATAGGTGCACTAGTTCGGCGAAGAGATAGTAAGATGCAAGTGATATGGATGAATATGAGTGGTAATAACAATCTGAAATAAATATGGCAGCAAGTAAACATGCAGTAGAACAGTAAATAAACGGTGATTCGATATTGGAAACAAGGCCTAGGGATCATACTTTCACTAGTGGACACTCTCAACAATGATCACATAAATAAATAACTTCTCTTCACTTGTGATACTTTCTCACACTCTCTTGTTGGATAACAAACAACATTCATTGTGTAGGGCTATAAAAGCACATCTCAAGCCGGAGTAAACAAGCTCCACAACATCCGAAGTTCATATTAAAGTAACCTCTAGAGTGCATAATAGACCGTTGCAATTTAGACCGAGTACTAACATAGCATACACACTGTCAACAATAGCTATGAAAGGGGGAATAGATCACATCAATACTATCATAGTAATAGTTAACTTCATAATCTACAAGAGATTACACTCATAACCTACGCCAAGTACTACATGATGCACACACTGTCAACATTACATCATGGAGGAGGAATAGACTACTTTAATAACATCACTAGAGTAGCACATAGATTAATAGTGATACAAAGCTCATGATCACATAAAGATCGCACCATGGGAGAGATGAACCACATAGCTACCGGTAGAGCCCTCAGCCTCGGGGGAGAACTACTCCCTCCTCATCATGGGAGACAGCAACAGCGATGAAGATGGCGGTGGTATCGATGGAGATGACTCCGGGGGCAATTCCCCGTCCCGGCGGCGTGCCGGAACAGAGACTTCTATCCCCCGAAATGGAGTTTCGCGATGGCGGCGGCGTCCCTGGAGTCTTTCTGGAGTTTCGTCAATTCGTGTCGGGTTTTTAGGTCTCGAGGGATTTTATAGGCGAAGAGGCGGCGCGAGGGGGTGCCTGGGGGGCCCACCCCATAGGGAGGCATGCCCCCCTCCTAGGCCGCGCCCCAGTGTGGGATGGGGGCCCTGGGCCTCCTCTCTGGCTCCCCTTCGGTGTTCTGGTCCGTCTCGGTGAAATAAGATGTTTGGCTTTTGTTTCGTCGAATTCCGAGAATATTGCCCGAACAGCCTCTTCCGGAACCAAAAACAGCGAGAAAACAGAAACGCACTCGTGGCATCTTGTTAATAGGTTAGTTCCGGAAAATGCATAAAATCATTATAAAGTGTGAGCAAAACATGTAGGTATTGTCATAAAACTAGCATGGAAGATCAGAAATTATAGATACGTTGGAGACGTATCAACCTCCCCGGCAACGGCGCCAGAAAATAGATTGATGTCTACGCACGCTTCTATTCCTGTAGACAGTGTTGGGCCTCCAAGAGCAGAGATTTGTAGAACAGCAGCAAGTTTCCCTTAAGTGAATCACCCAAGGTTTATCGAACTCTGGGAGGTAGAGGTCAAAGATATCCCTCTCAAGCAACCCTGCAATTAAGATAGAAGAAGTCTCTTGTGTCCCCAACACACCTAATACACTTGTCAGATGTATAGTTGCACTAGTTCGGCGAAGAGATAGTGAAATACAAGTAATATGGATGATTATAAGTAGTAATTGCAATCTGAAATAAAAATGGCAGCAAGCAAACATGTAGCAGAACTTGTTGGAAACAGTGTTTCAATGCTTAGAAATAAGGCCTAGGGATCATACTTTCACTAGTGGACACTCTCAACAATGATCACATAATTGAATAAATAAATGCTACTCTCAAACACTCTCTTGTTGGATAACAAACACCATTCATTGTGTAGGGCTGCAAAAGCACACCTCAAGCCGGAAGTAAACAAGCTCCACAACGTCATAAAGGAATCACACACGATGCGCACACTCGTCACCATCACACCGTGGAGAGTGACTCCGGAGTTCATATTAAAGTAACCTCTAGAGTGCATAATAGACAAGAGTAACATCTACATATTCAACTAGATTACAAAGCTCATGATCACATAAAGATCACACCATGGGAGGGAGAGATGAATCACATAGCTACCGGTAGAGCCCTCAGCCTCGGGGGAGAACTACTCCCTCCTCATCGTGGGAGACAGCAACGGCGATGAAGATGGCTGTGGTGTCGATGGAGATGGCTCCGCGGGCAATTCCCCGTCCCGGCGGCGTGCCGGAACAGAGATTATGTCCCCCGAAACTTTTCGTCGATGGCGGCGGCGCTGCGGAACCCTTGGTGGAATATGACTGGATTCTTTAGGGTTTTCGCATCTGGGTCAATATATAGGCGAAGGGGCAGCGTCGGTGGAGTCCCAAGGGGCCCACCCCATAGGGCGGCGCCGCCCCCCTCCTGGCCGCGCCAGCTGATGGGGAGGAGGCCCTGGGCCTCCTCTGGCCTAGACTTCTGGCTCCGTGGGTCTTCTGGCGAAATAGAATTTCTGTGATTTTTCTGGATTTTTCCGAGCACTTTGGTTTTTGGGCCTTTTCTGCAATAAACAGACATAATAAACGTAAACGGCACTCGTGGCATCTTGTTAATAGGTTAGTCCAATTAATTCCATAATATGTATAAAGTGCATATAAAACATGTAGCTATTGGCATAAAACTAGCATGGAACATAAGAAATTATAGATACGTTGGAGACGTATCAATTGCAGTAGTAGTTTTTACTACTATTTGGGTGTGCTTTATTTGATTTAAATTATGGATTTGAATGGTGGCTCGCATAGCACTAGGTGATCTAGATCTCATTTCCACTATTACAATAATGTGGATCAAACATGTAGATAAAAATAGATTCGGTAATGATGTGTTTTACTCCATTGAATTAATATCGATGGTGTTCATGGGCTAGTGGAGCTAGGTAGCTTTTAAGGCTTTTGGTTAATTTGATGCTAGCCTAGCTTGATACTTTGCTATGATAATTTCCTTGGCCAAGGTTGCACAACATCACTAGCTAACCTTGGTATTACTTTCCTAACTTCTATTCTGGTTGCCAGCTCCAATTGGTCTATAACTAAGTGATGTTAAACATGCTATAGCATTTATGTTGGCTGAACTATTTTGATTTGAATCCTCGGATACTGATGGATATAGGTCATCTGGATCTTTTCATGGTATGTGATATATCTGGCTCCAGCTCTTAGATGTATATGTTGTTGATACTATTGGTGTTGCTTCTCCTCCCTGCTATGGCTGCTCCTCCTAGCTCCTAATATTGGTTGTTCTTGCTCTATGAGATCTTCTTGGCTATATTTTTACTTATCTGGTGATTTTGGTGGATGTTGTGGATGTTCTAATGGCTTTTGCTATCTTGGTGATGAACTGGGATGTTTTATTAGTTCAGTGGATGAACTAGATGAATTTGTGGTGTTGTTGTGGTTGTTTTCTTTGAACAACTTGTGTTGCTGTCAATTTCTTATTATAGCAAGCTCTCCTGCTTGGACAAGTGACATGTGCCCTATGACTCTTATCTTGCCTTTGGTGTGAGCTGCTTGGAATTAGGGTTACTCAGGTTCCAAGGAACCCTTGATCAGCTCGGCTTTGGGATGTTACCCCTAACTTTAATTTGAATTTGAATGCCATTTGGCATTCCACTTGTCCTATTTTTTTGGTTGAATGTGTGTAGGTTATTCAAGAACCAAGAATAGAAGATGAAGATGAAGTGAAGGAACACTAGGTAGGTTTCAGAGTTAGGTTTTCATTTTTAGTTTTAAAACTTGTAATTTTTCTATTTATTTATTTTTTGTTGTAATATTTATGAGATATTGTAAAGACAATGTTGTAATTCAATTATGATTTGAGTTATTGTTTTAAAGTAATTGGTTGAATTCAAAGTGGGTATTTGAATTTCTATTCAAATCGCTTTCCTCCTCAAAACCCTAAGTGCAAAGAGGTCATGTCAAAATATATTGCACTCTCGTCACAACTAAACCCTAATTCACAAGAGAGAGACATTGATCTCCTCTAAGTTTAAGATGAATATTGAATACTATGGTTGAGATCGATTATATACTTGTCATATGTTATTCATGATCTTGCAGGCTCTCTGTTGCTAGTAGATGCTTTGGCCAAGTTTATACTTGTAACTCCAAGAGGGAGTATTTATGCTCCTAGTAGGTTCAGGCCTCTAGTTTTCTAGAAAAGTGACAATAACTTCTAAGATTGTAGATGTGTTGTTGCTACCAGGGAGAAAACAACAATGCTTTTTCTAAGGATAATTATGTTGTTTACTTTACACACATTACTTAATGCGATAATCTGTCGCTAGCAACTTAATACTGGAAGGGGTGATACGTCTCAAACGTACCTATAATTTCTTATGTTCCATGCTAGTTTTATGACAATACTCACATGTTTTATATACACTTTATATAATTTTGATGCATTTTCCGGCACTAACCTATTAACAAGATGCCGAAGCGCCAGTTCCTGTTTTCTGCTGTTTTTGGTTTCAGAAATTCTACACAGGAAATATTCTCGGAATTAGACGAAACAAAAGCCCACAGTCATATTTTCCACGGAGCCTTCCAGAAGTCCGAAGAAGAGACGAAGAGGGGCGACGAGGCGGCCACACCATAGGGGAGCGCGGCCCCACCCCTCGCCGCGCCGCCTTATGGGGTGGGCCCCTCGAGCGTCCCCCGACTCTACCCCTTCGTCTATATAATCTCTCCGTCGCGAAAACCCTAGTACCGAGAACCACGATACAAGAAAAGTTACTGAGACGCCGCCCCCCGTCAATCCCATATCGGGGGATTCTGAAGATCGCCTTCGGCACCCTGCCGGAGAGGGGAATCATCACCGTAGGGCTCTACATCACCATGCCCGCCTCCGGACTGATGCGTGAGTAGTTCATCCTTGGACTATGGGTCCATAGCAGTAGCTAGATGGTTGTCTTGTCCTCTTGTGCTATCATGTTTAGATCTTGTGAGCTGCCTATCATGATCAGGATCATCTATTTGTAATGCTACATGTTGTGTTTGTTGGGATCCGATGAATATGGAATACTATGTCAAGTTGATTATTGATCTATCAAATATGTGTTGTTTATGATCTTGCATGCTCTCCGTTGCTAGTAGAGGCTCTGGCCAAGTTGATACTTGTGACTCCAAGAGGGAGTATTTATGCTCGATAGTTGGTTCATGCCTCCATTGAATCTAGGACAGTGACAAAAAGTTCTAAGGTTATGGATGTGATGTTGCCACTAGGGATAAAACATCAATGCTTTGTCTAAGGATATTTGTATTGTTCACATTACGCACAGTACTTAATGCAATTGTCTGTTGTTTGCAACTTAATACTAGAACGGGTGCGGATGCTAACCCGAAGGTGGACTTTCTAGGCATAGATGCATGCTGGATAGCGGTCTATGTTCTTTGTCGTAATGCCCTAAGTAAATCTCATATTAGTCATCATGATATGTATGTGCATTGCTATGCCCTCTCTATTTGTCAATTGCCCAACTGTAATTTGTTCACCCAACATGCTATTTATCTTATTGGAGAGACACCACTAGTGAACTGTGGACCCCCGTCCATTCTTTTACATCTGAAATACAATCTACTGCAATCACTGTTCTCTGTTGTTCTTTGCAAACAAACATCATTCTCCACACCATACGTTTAATCCTTTGTTTACAACAAGCCGGTGAGATTGACAACCTCACTATTAAGTTGGGGCAAAGTATTTTGATTGTGTTGTGCAGGTTCCACGTTGGCGTCGGAATCCTTGGTTTTGCGCCGCACTACACTCCTCCACCAACAACCTTCACGTGGCCTTCATCTCCTACTGGTTCAATAACCTTGTTTTCTTACTGAGGGAAAACTTGCTGCTGTACGCATCACACCTTCCTCTTGGGGTTACCAACGGACGTGTGTTTTACCGTCACAAGCAACTCTTTTTCTGGCGCCGTTGCCGGGGAGATCAAGACACGCTGCAAGGGAAGTCTCTCACATCCAATCTCTTTACTTTGTTTATTGTCTTGCTTTACTTTATTTTATTTTCTGTCTTGTTTGCTTTCTTTATATCAAAAACACACAAAAATTAGTTACTTGCATTTACTTTATTTACCTTTTGTTTATTTCATCATGCTTCCCCCTAAGTTCACTGTGAAAGATATATCAGTAGGGCGTGGGTCTATCATTGGAAGAGATAATATAGAAGAATTTTTCACTCATGTTAGTATAGTTAAAGATTTTGAAGATAGATCCTTGGTAGAACTTGCTCATACTTATGAAATTGCTACTGCCTCTTTAGTGCACATGTTGGAAGCTAGATTTGTTAATCTTTATCCTATAATGCAACATATGTTTCTTACACTCCGTGATATGGAAGAAGTAGAAAAGAAATATTTTGTTTTAGAAACCCTTCTTAAAGAATCTGGTGATGTAGCTAGAGAAGCTAGGAAAGTCTTTATTCAACATAAGATGCTTGGCTTTTATACCAATTTTGCAAATACCCTGGAAAAGATGGAAAAAGATAGACTAAAGTAAACTAATAAAATCAATTGTGAGGGGAAGACTAAAGTACCAATACCTTATAAGCTCGTAGGAATGCATGAGGCACTAGAAAAGAATTTTGATTGGATTGTTCCTGAAAATTTATTTGAGGAGGATAGTAAGCCTAAAAGTAATGAAATAGGAGCCTCTGAAACTTACATAGATAAGATACAATGCATCGTTGAGAAAACCCCCAACTCTGATAATGATGCTTCTTCTTTTGATAATACTTGATTTACACTTTCTGCGCCTAGCTGAAAGGCGTTAAAGAAAAGCGCTTATGGGAGACAACCCATTATTTTATTTCTGCAATTTTTGTTTTATATTTGAGTCAAGGTGCTTGTTACTACTGTAGCAATACCTTTGTATCTTTACTTTATTGCGTTGTTGTGCCAAGTAAAATCTTTGATAGTAAGGTTGATACTAGATTTGGATTTCTGCGCAGAAACAGATTTTTAGCTGTCACGAATTTGAGTAGATCTCTCTGTAGGAAACTCTAAAAATTCTGCAAAAATTCATGAGTAATCCTTAGATATGTACGCAACTTTCATTCAATTTGAGCTTCTTCATCTGAGCATGTTAAGTGCCTCGAAAAAAATTGTCTTTACGAACTGTTCTGTTTTGATAGATTCTGCTTTTTATTTCACATTGCCTCCTTTACTGTGTTTGAGTGGATTACTTTGCTCCATTAAATTTCAGTAGCCTTGGGTAATGTCCAGAAGTGTTAGGAATGATTGTGTCCTCTCTGAACATGTGAATTTTTGATTATGCACTAACCCTCTAATGAGATTGTTTTGAGTTTGGTGTGGAGGAAGTTTTCAAGGATCAAGAGAGGAGGATGATATAATATGGTCAAGAAGAGTGAAAATGCTAAGCTTGGGGATGCCCCCGTGGTTCATCCCTGCATATTTCAAGAAGACTCAAGCATCTAAGCTTGGGGATGCCCAAGGCATCCCCTTCTTCATCAACAATCAGGTCACCTCTAGTGAAACTATATTTTTATTCCGTCACATCTTATGTGCTCTACTTGGAGCGTCTGTATGTTTCTATTTTTGTTTGTGTTTGAATAAAATCGGATCCTAGCAATCCTTGTGGGAGAGACACACGCTCCGCTTGTTCATATGAACACTGGTGTTCTTAGCTTTATTTTAAATGTTCATGGCGAAGGTTGAAAGTCGCTTCATTCATTGCTATTTGGTTGGAAACAGAAAATGCTTCATGTGGTAATTGGTATATTGTCTTGAATAATTTGATACTTGGCAATTGTTTTGAGCTCTCAAGTAGATCATGTTTAAGCTCTTGCATCATGCAGTTTAAACCTATTAGTGGAGAACTACCGTAGAGCTTGTTGAAATTTGGTTTGCATGATTGGTCTCTCTAAAGTCTAGATATTTACTGGTAAAAGTGTTTAAACAACAAGGAAGACAGTGTAGAGTCTTATAATGCTTGCAATATGTTCTTATGTAAGTTTTGCTGTACCGGTTCATACTTGTGTTTGCTTCAAACAACCTTGCTAGCCAAAGCCTTGTACCGAGAGGGAATGCTTCTCGTGCATCCAAAACCTTGAGCCAAAACTTATGCCATTTGTGTCCACCATAACTACCTACTATGTGGTATTTTTCTGCCATTCCAAGTAAATTGCTTGCGTGCTACCTTTAAAAATTTCATTCCTTGTCTTTACAATACATAGCTCATGGGAAAGTAGCCTAAAAACTATTGTGGTAAAGAATATGTCGTTTATGTATCTTATTTCTTATAAGTTGCTTGTTGAGCGGTAACCATGTTTCTGGGGACGCCATCAACTGTTACACCTTTGTTGAATATCATGTCAGTTGCTATGCATGTTCGTCTTGTCTGAAGTAAGGGAGATTTGCCATGAGTTGAATGGTTTGAGTATGCATATTGTTAGAGAAGGACATTAGGCCGCCAACCTAAGCCATGTATCATGGTGGAAGTTTCAGCTTGGACATTAATCCTCAAATCTCTTATGAGAATATTATCTTTTGTTGAATGCTTAAAGCATTAAAGAGGAGTCCATTATCTGTTTTCTATGTTGTCCCGGTCTGGATGTCCTCAAGTTGAGATCTATCAAAATCGAGAAATCAAATGCGATTTATCTCCTTGGACCTTTGTACAGGTGGCATAGAGGTACCCCTTTGTGACACTTGGTTGAAACATATGTAATGCAATGATAATCCATGGAAATCCGAGCTAATTAGGACAAGGTGCGAGCACTATTGGTATTCGATGCATGAGGCTTGCAACTTATAGGATGTTTTATTCATAACACATATGAATTATTACTACCATTGACAAAATTGTTTCCATGTTTTCAAAATAAAAGCTCTAGCACATGAGTAATCTCTGCTTCCCTCTGCGAAGGGCCTTTCTTTTACTTTATGTTGAGTCAGTTTACCTACTTCTTTCTATCTTAGAAGCAAACACTTGTGTCAACTGTGTGCATTGATTCTTACGTACTTACTTATTTGCACTCATCATATTACTTTGTGTTGACAATTATCCATGAGATATACATGTTGAAAGTTGAAAGCAACTGCTGAAACTTAAATCTTCCTTTGTGTTGCTTCAAAACCTTCTATTAAGAATCTATTGCTTTATGAGTTAACTCTTATGCAAGACTTGTTGATGCTTGTCTTGAAAGTACTATTCATGAAAAGTCTTTGCTATATGATTCAGTTGTTTAGTCATTATCTTTACCATTGGTTTGAATCATTCTTTCATCTCATATGCTTTACAATAGTATTGATCAAGATTATGATAGTAGCATGTCACTTTAGAAATTATCCTTGTTATCGTTTACCTACTCGAGGGCGAGTAGGAACTAAGCTTGGGAATGCTTGATACGTCTCAAACGTATCTATAATTTCTTATGTTCCATGCTAGTTTTATGACAATACTCACATGTTTTATATACACTTTAAATCATTTTGATGCATTTTCCGGCACTAACCTATTAACAAGATGCCGAAGCGCCAGTTCCTGTTTTCTGCTGTTTTTGGTTTCAGAAATCCTACACAAGAAATATTCTCGGAATTGGACGAAACAAAAGCCCACGGTCTTATTTTCCACGGAGCCTTCCAGAAGTCCGAAGAGGAGACGAAGAGGGGCGACGAGGCGGCCACACCATAGGGGGTGCGCGGCCCCACCCCTAGCCGTGCCGCCTTATGGGGTGGGCCCCTCGAGCGTCCCCCGACTCTGCCCCTTCGTCTATATAATCTCTCCGTCGCGAAAACCCTAGTACCGAGAGCCACGATACGAGAAAAGTTACTCAGACGCCGCCGCCGTCAATCCCATCTCGGGGGATTCTGAAGATCGCCTCCGGCACCCTGCCGGAGAGGGAATCATCACCGGAGGGCTCTACATCACCATGCCCGCCTCCGGACTGATGCGTGAGTAGTTCATCCTTGGACTATGGGTCCATAGCAGTAGCTAGATGGTTGCCTTCTCCTCTTGTGCTATCATGTTTAGATCTTGTAAGCTGCCTATCATGATTAGAATCATCTATTTGTAATGCTACATGTTGTGTTTGTTGGGATCCGATGAATATGGAATACTATGTCAAGTTGATTATTGATCTATCAAATATGTGTTGTTTATGATCTTGCATGCTCTCCGTTGCTAGTAGAGGCTCTGGCCAAGTTGATACTTGTGACTTCAAGAGGGAGTATTTATGCTCGATAGTTGGTTCATGCCTCCATTGAATTTGGGACAGTGACAAAAAGTTCTAAGGTTATGGATGTGTTGTTGCCACTACGGATAAAACATCAATACTTTGTCTAAGGATATTTGTATTGTTTACATTACGCACAGTACTTAATGCAATTGTCTGTTGTTTGCAACTTAATACTGGAACGGGTGCGGATGCTAACCCGAAGGTGGACTTTTTAGGCATAGATGCATGCTGGATAGCGGTCTATATTCTTTGTCGTAATGCCCTAAGTAAATCTCATATTAGTCATCATGATATGTATGTGCATTGCTATGCCCTCTCTATTTGTCAATTGCCCAACTGTAATTTGTTCGCCCAACATGCTATTTATCTTATTGGAGAGACACCACTAGTGAACTGTGGATCCCGGTCCATTCTTTTACATCTGAAATACAATCTACTGCAATCACTATTCTCTGTTGTTCTTTCCAAACAAACATCAGTCTCCACACCATACGTTTAATCCTTTGTTTACAGCAAGCCGGTGAGATTGACAACCTCACTGTTAAGTTGGGGCAAAGTATTTTGATTGTGTTGTGCAGGTTCCACGTTGGCGTCGGAATCCATGGTGTTGCGTCGCACTACACTCCTCCACCAACAACCTTCACGTGGCCTTCATCTCCTACTGGTTCGATAACCTTGGTTTCTTACTGAGGAAAAACTTACTGATGTACGCATCACACCTTCGTATTGGGGTTCCCAATGGATGTGTGCTTTACCGTCACAAGCAAGGGGTTCGGACGATAACCTGAAGGTGGATTATTGGTCATAGACGTAGTTGGATTACGGTCTATGTATTATGTTATAATGCCCAAATGAATCTCATAGTAATCATCTTGTCATGTATAGTCTTTATTCTGTCAATTGTCCAGCTGTAATTCGTTCACCCAATATGTTATTTATCTTTATGCAGAGACACCTCTAGTGAACTATGGACCCTGGTCTTTTCTTTTACACTGATAAAATTATTCTGTTTAGTTTACATACTGCAACCATTGTTCTCTTTAATTCCATTGTGAACAAACATCATCTTTCCACACTATACGGTTAATCCTTTGTTTTTAGCAAAACCGGTGAGATTGACAACCTCACTGTAAGTTGGGGCAAAATATTTTGGTTGTGCTATGTGCAGGTTCCACGTTGTTGATGACGCCGGTAGTGCACCCTGCCACAAGTCAGCTAGCAACACCTTCAGAAGTCACGTCTTTCTCCTACTGGTCGATTAAACCTTGGGTTCTTATTGAAGGAAAACTTGTTACTGTGCTCATCATACCTTTCTCTTGGGGTTCCCCAACGGTGTGCAATCTGCGCTCATCAGGAGGCTGGACGGCTCCTTATGGAGGTTGAGCGACAGAGGATGCTTGAGCTAAACGCTCGGACCCTCGCCGAGGAAACCCGTCACGAAGATGAGCGTCTCGCCATGAACGCTGAGTCCACAATGAGGCGGCGGTTCGCTCTGATCTAGCAAGCATCCTCTGCTCTATCCTCACTGTCGACTGTCCCGTACCAGCAGTGGCGCGAGCGTATGCCTCAGGCGAAGAACCACGATGAAGTTGAGCCATCGAGCCCGCCTACCGACGACGGGTAGGGTTATTTGTCTTTTAAATTCAATTGTTTTTCATTCAAACATGTAACAAAATTTGAATAAAAATCTCAATTTGTGCTGTGTTTTCACTTTTTTACATGGATTCATTATGTGTGGCCAACGAGCCGAAATGGTCAGCGCGAACCAAATGTGTCAGCCGCTGGACACGCTGGCCTGGCCGGCCACATCCAAACAAATAGAGACGGTCTCGGTCGCCGTTTTGGGTTAGCCCACCGAAAATGCCTTTTACATCTAGCTAGCCTGGTTTGTACGTGCATTCCTGCCAGCATATACACAAGGACGTGGTAGCCATTGCAGGACTAGTGTATAAGGGCATCTCCAGCGGCGCGACGTAAACGGTCACACAACGTCCGTTTGCGTTCACGTGGACCGAAAATGCATCTGCACCTAGCTCTAGCGGGGCGACACATCGTGTTCGGGACGTCCGCGGCGACGCAAACGCGGCGCAAATATGCGGCACATTTGCGTCTCCGTGAACGCTGCGTGGTCGCGCCTAGCGTCCGCTCGCTTCCCCCACGGGCTCGCCTGGCAGTGACCCTAACTCGATCGGCGTCGAATTAAAGCACAGTAAGCGCGCCAGTGTCAACCGCCGGAGTGGCAACCGTGCTGATCAACCGCCAACCGCCGGAATGGAGCGCCGAACCGCCGCGGAAGAGCAACCGTAGGCCTCTTCGTTATAAGCGGCGCCATTAATCCCCGCAGAATATAACCCATACGTCTACTGTAATTCACATCCAACCGCATGCTTCTTCTTCTTCTTCTTCTTCTTCTTCTTCTTCTTCTTCTTCTTCTTCTTCTTCTTCTTCTTCTTCTTCTTCTTCTTCTTCTTCTTCTTCTTCTTCTTCTTCTTCTTCTTCTTCTTCTTCTTCTTCTTCTTCTTCTTCTTCTTCTTCTTCTTCTTCTTCTTCTTCTTCTTCTTCTTCTTCTTCTTCTTCTTCTTCTTCTTCTTCTTCTTCTTCTTCTTCTTCTTCTTCTTCTTCTTCTTCTTCTTCTTCTTCTTCTTCTTCTTCTTCTTCTTCTTCTTCTTCTTCTTCTTCTTCTTCTTCTTCTCCAACACCGGCTAGCCAGACGCCATGAGCGACTACACGCTGCCGTTGGACTCGGAGAGCGAGGGCAAGTCGCCCGGATGACTGCATTGGTGGGAATCGCCTGCGACGCCAAGCGATCCGGGCTCCACGCCCAGCGATCCTGCCTCCACGCGGAGTGAGGAGGAGGACGGATGCGCCGATACCAGCGACGACCAGCAGGAAGATAGAGGTGCCGCTGGCAGCGACGGCGAGGACGAGGAGGAGGACCCCGACACCAAGTTCATCCGGCTGGAGGCGCAGGAGGCGGCGGACGACAAGGCAGCGGACGACAAGGCGGCGGAAGGAAGGAGGCCAGGGCCCGGCCAAGAGCGCAGGCGTGGCCCGCGCGTCGTCGTCGTCCGTTCACCGACGACGAAGACGACAGTACGTCCGACTCCAAGTCCTCCACAGACGTCCCCCAGCTCCTCTTCCGACGAGGAGGTGACAAGCAAGAGGCGCAGGAGTCAGGACGATGAGGCAGGGCCTTCTAACAAGAAGGCTAAAAATTAATTTTAGTTTATTTGTTTTTAAATTTGTTCTTGTTTGTATGTTAAGTTTGAACTTTTTCGATTCGAGTAATCTATCCGGTGAACTGTTTATGGCAGCAATAAGATCTTTCTGTACTGCTTGTTATCGCGTTTAAACTTGGTCATTCATACAAATTGGTGAGTCATTCAACAAAAATAAAGAAAACAGAATAGTTACATGTCAAAAATGCGCCGGACCGGTCGCAAACAGATATTTCGCGCCTCACGGACATTTTCACGTCTGATAGGCGACACAAACGAACAACCGCGGATAATTTAGACGTCCGAAATGCGTCGCGTGTTGGAGATGGCCTACTGCCAACGTTACATTTGTCGTGAGAGCTAGCTCCACCGGCGCGTGCGTGCAAACACCACGCGAGGATGCAAGCGTGCCCCACATGCCAGCCACGGAACCGCACGTACACCACCGGTGGATCCACGTGCAAACACCACGCGAGTATGTAGCTAGCCACCGGGTATCCACGTACGTCCGCGCCAGGACGCGACCAAGCGGCATCCGCCTGAGAGACCGACACAGCCTTCGAAGATGAACGTTCGATCGTCAGTTCTCTCTCAAAAGGTGAAGCGGCCTCGTCAGCGTGTGCAGCCCAGAGATATAACGCTGTCGTCACCCGCTCCTCGCTGTGGCTCGCTGCCCGCGGGCCCCACCCACCGGCACCGGCGCACTGTGGCTTCACGGTCAACTTGCGGCGTGTGTGCGCGGCCGCGGCCGGGGCTGCCGCTGGAAAGAGAACAGCAACACACTCTACTCACCGTGCACAGTACGTCTCATAAAGCATTCCATGGCTGATCTCACTGCAGCCGGTCCGTTCAAACCGATCGTCATTTTGTTTTGGCTTCATTGTGTGATGACACTCAATATATCCTCGTGAAAAAAAAACATTGCTGGAACAATGTCCATAAGCTAGAGCGGGAACAAGATTTGGAATGCAGATTTATACAAGTATCATAACCAAAATTAAATGGTGAGTGTAGGCCTCTTCTTTTCATGCTTATATGTACTGGGATTATTTGGAAACCAGGGTTGAAATTAAATTACCTTCCCTAATAGAGGACTCCATCTAACCATGGTGATTTATTCGGTTTAGGAAAATTTTGAAACAAAAAGTGGAGCATTCATGCACCATGCTAGAGAAGAAAGACACTCTGCATTTTATAAGTTGTTTACGCACTTCACAAAATCAACAACACACAGCCCGTCGCCACGTTATCATGGACTCGCAAAATAACGGGCCCAAAATGGTCGGACAAGAACAAGTGAACAACCTAGCTAGCCATTGTACCTGACACCAGCTTCCCCATCACGTATCACAAATATCTTGGATTTGGAAACTACGTAATGCTATCAGTGGAAAATCTCTCGCGTTGTCGTCATGCGGCAACCCAGCCATTCTAGCTGGCGGAAAATTTCTCGTGTTATGGTCGTGCGGCACCTCACCCATTCTACCCGACGGTCTCTTGCATTTGTCATCATGCAGCAGCTCAGCCATTCTAGCTGGCGGCAAATCTCTCGTGTTGTCGACATGCGGCAGCTCAACCATTCTAGGTGGCGGAAAATCTC
Source organism: Lolium rigidum (assembly GCF_022539505.1). Lineage (NCBI taxonomy): Eukaryota > Viridiplantae > Streptophyta > Magnoliopsida > Poales > Poaceae > Lolium > Lolium rigidum. The sequence continues at coordinate 237,838,028 of NC_061508.1, read as the reverse complement.
TCACATTGTCGTTGCGGCAGCTCAGCCATTATAGCTGGTGGAAAATCTATCGCGTTATCGTCATGCGGCACCTCAACCATTCTAGATGGCGGCAAATCTCTCGCGTTGTCGGCATGCGGCAGCCTAGCCATTCTAGCGGACAAATCTCTCGCGTTCTCGGCATGCGGCACCTCAGCCATTCTGGCTGGCGGTAAATCTCTCGCGTTGTCGGCATGCAACAGCTCAGCCATTCTAGCTGGTGGAAAATCTCTTGCGTTGTCGGCATGAGGCAGCTCAGCAATTCTAACCGGCGGCAAATCTCTCGTGTTGTCGGCATGCGGCGGCTCGGTCATTCTAGCCGGTGGCAAATCTCTCGCGATATCGGCATGCGGCAGCTCAGCCATTATAATTAATGCCATGATTGCCCTCTAATGCTTTCCATAATTTTTTTGTAGCCATTAAATTTACACTCGGTCTTTTTAAACGTGGCCTCCGCTGTGCTCACCACCAAACTCCTCCCCCAACACATCATCGTCGTGTAGCCAGGATGCCTCGCCGCCTGGCCACCACCTACTCTATGTTGGGATACAACGGCCGCACGGCGCCTGTGCCTACGCCTCTGCCTTCGCCTCCGCCTACGGAGCTGGAGCTGGAGCCCGAGCCTTCAGACATCTTCGCCCTTGGCCTCGACGAGGCCGAGCTAGCGGAGCGCATCCTCCTTGATGCGAAGTTTGAGGCCGACGCAGAACGCGAAGCGGCTGAGGAAGAGCAGCAACCCGCGGCCGATCTGGAGCAGGCGGCGATACTCGAGTCTTGCCGGCTGGCGCACGACCAGGGGAACGCTGCCCGCACCCTGGAGCGGGCTGACCAGCAGCTCCTCCAACGCGTCATGGCGGTCTCCCGCGAGAGGCTGCCTACGGAGGAGGCTGGGCGGCTCCTCATGGAGGCTGAACGACAGAGAATGCTGGAGCTAAACGCTCGGGCCCTCGCCGAGGAAACCCGCCGCGAAGATGAGCGGCTCGCCATGATCGCCGAGTCCATCATGAGGCGGCGGTTCGAGATGATCCAACAAGTCGCCTCTGCTCCAGCCTCACCTGCGACCGCCCGGTACCGGCCCGGCCGGGAGAGCATGGCTCGGGCGAAGAATGACAGCGAAGCTGGGCCATCGCGCCCGCCCACCGACGGCGAGTAGGGTTATTTGTATTTTAAATTCAGTTTCTTTTCATTCAAACATGTAACGAAATTGGAATAAAATCGCACTTTGTGCCGTGTTTTCATTCTTTTACATGAACTTGTTGTCCGTGGGCAACGAGTCGAAATTATCAGCGTGAACCAAATGAGTCAGCCGCTGGACACGCTGGCCTGGCCGGCTAGACCGCCTCCCAAATTCTGACCGCGAGCCGATATAAACGGATCATTTAGATAGCTATATTGGGTAGGCCCACTGAAGATGCCCTTACATCTATCTAGGCTGGTTTGTACAGTACACCCCATCACAGGACAATACTTAACTGCAGTCCATTTTGTAGCTTTGCCAACATATACACATGTACGTGGTGGTAGCCATTGCAGGACCAGTGTAAAATGCCAACGTGACATTTGTCGTAAGAACAAACAACACTCGAGGATGCAAGCGTGCCCCACATGCCAGCCACAGAACCACCACGTGTGCAGCGAACCGCCGGGCATCCACGTCAAGATGCGACCAAGCGGCGTCCGCCCAGGAGAGACCAGACCGGCGCCACAGCACAGCCCTCGAGGATGATCCCGGAACGGGACGAACGTTCGATCGTCAGTTCTCTCTCAAAAGCAGAAGCGTCCTCGTCAGCGTGTGCAGCCCAAAGATATATGCTGCCGTCACACGCTCCTCCCTGTGGCTCGCTGCCAGCAGGCCCCACACACCGGCACCGGCGCAATGTGGCTTGACGGTCAAGGTGCGGCGTGTGTGCGCGCGGCCGCGGCCGGGGCTGCCGCTGAAAACAAAACAGCAACACACTCCCTGGCCAGTTACTCACCGTGCACAGTACGCCGGTACAGCTTTCTTTTTTCTTGGCTGATGCTGCCAAAATTAAATAGTGAATGCAGGCCATCGCCGGGGAGCTTTGGCTTCCGTTTTCATGCTTGTTGTGTATTGAGATTATTTGGAAACCAGGATTGAAATTACCTTCCCTAATAGAGGGCTCCATCTAACCATGGTGTTTTTTTCGGTTTAGGAAAATTTTGAGAGAACGGTCATATACGAAACAAAAGGTGAAACGTTTATGCACCGTGCTAGAGATGAAAGCCACTCTGCGTTCTATATCAACTTGTTTGCGCACTTCACAAAATCAACAACGCAGCCGTCGCCACGTGCCTTTTTTTTTCATGGACTCGCAAAATAACGGGCCCAACATTGCCAGACAAGAACAACCTAGCTAGCCATTGTACCTGACGCCAGCATCCCGTCGCATATTGCGGATAATTTGGATTTGGACATTGCGTAATACTATCGATGGAAAATCTCTCGGGTTGTCGTTATGCGACAACCCAGCCATCCTTGCAGAAAATCTCTCGCGTTGTCGCCATATGGCAACCCAACCATCCTAGCTGGTGGCAAATCTCTCGCTTTGTCGTTATGCGGCACCTCGGCAATTCTAGCTGGCGGTAAATCTCTTGCGTTGTCGGCATGCGGCAGCTCATTCATTCTAGCTGGCGGCAAATCTCTAGCGTTGTCGTCATGTGGCAGCTCATCCCTTCTAGCCGGCGATAAATCTTTCTCGTCGTCGCCACGCGGCAGCTCAGCCCCCGCCTTCATCAATGCTGACAGTTTGTTCTCCGCGTCGGCATCCAATGCCTTGGACTTTTTAAACGTGGCCTCCGTCGTGCTCACCACCAAACTCCTCCCCCAACTCATCCTCGTCGTGTAGCCAGGATGACTCGCCGCCTGGCCACCACCTACTCTATGTTGGGATACAACGACCGCATAACGCCTACGCCTTCGTCTCCAGAGCCCGAGCTGGAGCCCGAGCCTTCGGACATCTTTGCCCTCGGCCTATACGAGGCTGAACTGACGGAGCGCGTCCTCCCCGACGCGAAGATTGAGGCCGATCCGGAGCAGGCGGCGATACTCGAGTCTTGCCAGCTGGCGCACGGGCAAAGGAACGCTGCCCGCACCCTGGAGCAGGTTGACCAGCAGCTGCTCAAATGGGTCATGGCGTTCACCCGCAAGCGGCTGCCTACAGAGGAGGCTAGGCGGCTCCTCATGGAGGCTGAGCGGCAGAGGCTCTTCGAGCTAAACGCTCGGGCATTGGCCGAGGAAACTCGCCGCGAAGATGAGCGGCGCGCAATGAGCGCCGAGTCCAGCATGAGGCGCTAGTTCGCGATGATCCAGCGAGCCGCCTCTGGTCCGGCCTCACCGCCGACCTCCCCGTACCAGCAGTGACGCGAGTGTATGCCTCGGGTGAAGAACAACGACGGAGGTGGGCCGTCTTGCCCACAGGACGGTGGCTGTAGGGTTCTTCGTATTTTAAATTCGGTTATTTTTCATTAAACCTTGCAACATGTAATAAGTGAGTGTCGCATCCATGGCCATTGACGAGGCCCATCGATCTAGGTCGTTTCCCATCGATCTGAAGCGCGAAATTAGTCGCAAACTTCATTGTAGTGCTTAGAGAAACCTTTGCTAGTGGTTGAGTTCGATTTTCTTAGTGATCTGTTTCGGCATCAAACAATGTTGATCGGGAAAACTTAGATTTTTTCGATGAACACGTTGATTTTATAATCGATGAATGATTCTATTCCATTCCTGGTATAGTGGTAGTAACAATGGTGCAGTAATTCAAGAATTTTTGCAAAGTTAACCTCGAAATCGAAGCTGCACAAGTTAACTAAATATCGAGTTTCTAGTGTTATCTGAATTTTGACACTTCCAGTTTCTAGTGTTTACTGAATTGTGTACATGTGCAGATGATCCTGACAGATTTACAGTTGATATTATCACAATGGGTTTTTCTATGGTATCAAGGAGCATTTGCAGTATGTTAGTGGGATTGTGGATTATTTTGACAATTGCAACACTTTCTCACTTATGTGGCTTGGGGATTTTGTTAAGCAAGGAGGGAATGAGATGACAGACAAAACAAAGTTCTACTGGTGTGTTCCTGAGAGTGACATGAGAGATGGATTGTTTCTCATTCAGAATGATGGTGACATTGTTGCAATGATGGTTGATGTGAGAGATGTGAAGATACTATCAATTATGGTGGATCATAACAATTTTTTGCAGGGTCTCAAGACATATGTCATTGTGCCAATTCCTAGCAAATACACAGGAGCTGGAGATGGAGCAGAGAAAGAGAAAGAGACATGGAAATAGATCGATGAAGACCCTACCTCCTCTGCATGTCTTTCATCAGCAGAGTTACATAGTGAGAATGAGGATGATGGTGACACTGACAGTGATTTCTATGACAGTGATTATGAAGCAGAAGATGGTGATGATGATCTGTTTATAGATAACATTGACAAGGATGTTAATAAAAACAATGAGTGGACATAGATAGTTGAGTGCGATGATTATGTTGGCCTTGATCATGATAATTTGAAACTGACAAATGAGCAGCAAAAACTTCTGGAATACAAGTTCAAAGAATTCAACCCTAAAGTTGATATGGCAACCCATGTCTTCAAAGTAGGCATGTTATTTTCTAGCATGGCTGAATTTAGGAAGGCTTTCACAACTTATGGTGTGAATGAGAGAGTTAAGATTAGGAATTCAAGGAATGAAGGAACTAGGCTTGATGCTCATTGTGAGGAAGGACGTCCTTGGATGATTGATACGTCTCCGACGTATCGATAATTTCTTATGTTCCATGCCACTTTATTGATGATACCTACATGTTTTGTTCACACTTTATGTCATTATTATGCATTTTCTGGAACTAACCTATTGACGAGATGCCGAAGTGCCGGTTCTCGTTTTCTCGCTGTTTTTGGTTTCAGAAATCCTAGTAAGGAAATATTCTCGGAATTGGACGAAATCAACGCCCAGCATCTTAGAATCCCCGGAAGCTTCCAGAACACCCGAGAGCCGCCAGAGGAGAGCCACAGGGGGCCCACACATGGGGCTGGCGCTGCCAGGCTAGGGCTCGCGCCCCCCTATTGTGTGGCGGCTCCGTACCCCCTCCGACTCCGCCTCTTCGCCTATTTAAAGGTCCCTGACCTAAATCTTCGATACGGAAAAGCCACGGTACGAGAAACCATCCAGAGCCGCCGCCATCACGAAGCCAAGATCTGGGGACAGAAGTCTCTGTTCCGGCACGCCGCCGGGACGGGGAAGTGCCCCCGGAAGGCTTCTCCATCGACACCGCTGCCATCTCCACCGCCATCTTCATCACCGCTGCTGTCTCCCATGAGGAGGGAGTAGTTCTCCATCGAGGCTAAGGGCTGTACCGGTAGCTATGTGGTTAATCTCTCTCCTATGTACTTCAATACAATAATCTCATGAGCTGCCTTACATGATTGAGATTCATATGATGATGCTTGTAATCTAGATGTCGTTATGCTAGTCAAGTGAATTTTACTTATGTGATCTCCGGAGACTCCTTGTCCCACGTGTGTAAAGGTGACAGTGTGTGCACCGTGTGGGTCTCTTAGGCTATATTTCACGGAATACTTATTCACTGTTATGAATGGCATAGTGAAGTGCTTATTTATATCTCTTTATGATTGCAATGTGTTTTGTATCACAATTTATCTATGTGCTACTCTAGTGATGTTATTAAAGTACTCTATTCCTCCTGCACGGTGTAATGGTGACAGTGTGTGCATCGTGTAGTACTTGGCGTAGGTTATGATTGTGATCTCTTGTAGATTATGAAGTTAACTATTCCTACGATAGTATTGATGTGATCTATTCCTCCTTTCGTAGCGTGAAGGTGACAGTGTGCATGCTATGTTAGTACTTGGTTTGGTTATGTTGATCTGTCGTGCACTCTAAGGTTATTTAAATATGAACATCGAATATTGTGGAGCTTGTTAACTTCGGCATTGAGGGTTCGTGTAATCCTACACAGTTAGTGGTGTTCATCATCCAACAAGAGAGTGTAGAGTCTAGCATCTATCTATTTATTTATGTGATCAATGTTGAGAGTGTCCACTAGTGAAAGTATGATCCCTAGGTCTTGTTCCTAAATACTGCTATCGCTGCTTGTTTACTGTTCTATTGCATCTGTACTGTCTGCAATATTACCACCATCAACCACACGCCAGTCCTGGACAGCAAAGCACTTTTCTGGTGCCGTTGCTACTCGCTCATATTTATTCATACCACCTGTATTTCACTATCTCTTCGCCGAACTAGTGCACCTATTAGGTGTGTTGGGGACACAAGAGACTTCTTGTTTTGTGGTTGCAGGGTTGTTTGAGAGGGATATCTTTGACCTCTTCCTCCCTGAGTTCGATAAACCTTGGGTGATCCACTTAAGGGAAACTTGCTGCTGTTCTACAAACCTCTGCTCTTGGAGGCCCAACACTGTCTACAAGAATAGAAGCACCCGTAGACATCAAGCACTTTTCTGGCGCCATTGCCGGGGATCGAACTGAAGAAAAGTTACACCCCAGAGATTGCCAACTCCCACGGCAACAGCACTTTTCTGGCGCTGTTGCCGGGGAGGAAAGGTAAAAGGTACTCACACTCCGGATCTCGGCTACTAAGCTATTTTCCGGCGCTGTTGTAAGTACTCGAAGCCATTTCCTTTAGATACTGCAATTGCATCTTTTTGTTTCTTGTTTTACACTAGTTAGGCATAATGGAATACAACTATGAGCTTTTTAATTTATTTCCTAAGTTAAGACATGAATTGTGTGATGCGAAAATTAAAGAACCTATGGAGCCTCAATTGCATGCTAGTAGCAATGTTATTAGTATGAACGCAATCATCTGCTAATGCTATGGATAAGTCTAAGCTTGGGGAAGCTAGTTTTTGTGATCTTTTTAGTTTCCCATCTTTAGGCGAGAAAATTTGTTCTGATAATGCTTTATCTCCCATATGCGATAACTCTAATGATGCTTGTGATATTTTAAATCCACCAACCGCAAGTACTCGCTTTCAAGATACCCATGAAAATTATTGAACGTGTTATGGATAACCGCTATGAAGGGGATGGAACAGTCCATCCTGGAGATCATTTACTGTTTTTGCATGAATTATGCGGGTTATTCAAGTGTGCAGGTATCTCTATGGATGAAGTGAGGAAAAAGCTATTCTCTCGTTTCATCTGTCCGGTAAAGCGGCGCATTGGTATAAATTGTTGAAGAATAGTCATTCTCTTGGTTGGGAGGAAATTGTATCTCTCTTTTACTCTAAATTTTATCCTCCTCATGAAGTGCATATTGATAGGAATTACATTTATAACTTTTATCCTCGTGATGGAGAGAGTATCTCTCAAGCGTGGGGGAGATTGAAGTCACTAATGCTCAAATGTCCCATTCATGAGCTCCCCCGTAATGTTATTATTAACAATTTTTATGCGAGGCTTTCAGGACATCACAAGGACTATCTAGATGCCTGTTCGGAGGGATCTTTCACAAGCAAGGAGGTTGAAGCTAGGTGGGATCTTCTTGATCGGATTGAGGAGAATGCTGAAGGATGGGAGAACAACAAAGGTAAAGAGTCAGGTATAAATTATGATTATGAATGCATTGAAACTTTTATGGATATTGGTAAATTCCGAAATATGAGTGCTACTTATGGTCTTGACTCTCAAGTTGCTGCAAATCTTTATAAAGCCTTTGCTTCTCATTTTGAATTGCCTAAGAAGAATTTTGATAAGTATCATGAACCTTTTAAAGAGGCTTGCATGAAGAATGAAATTGTTGTTAATGATTGCAATAAGCATGCTCAAACTCCTAAGAATGCTATTTCCTATAAGCATGTTAATTTTTGTGGAATGCATAGACCTTGTGGAATTAATCAAATCGAAGATGAATATTGTATCCACCATATTAATGAAAAAACTAGAAAGTGGGCTAGGGCTCTAGATGATCTTGGTAAAAAAGTTTGTGCCCTCTATCCTTTTATTTGTGAAGTTTGCCATAGAGTGGGGCATTTTAATTTTCAATGCTCCTCCAATGATAATTTGAACCCCATGAGTGCTGCAAATTTGTATTGTGATGATGAAATTACTCCTAATCAGCATGATGAACTTACTTTATTTTTGTGGTGTGAAGAGCTATCAAGAAAAATCTCTTTGTTACATATGAGTGATCTTGATATTGATGATGTCCTGCATGGGTGTTTTTCTTATTGCATTGATAATAGCCATACAAATACTTACATACAAAATATTTTAGAAGATGACACCTTGCCAAAATATGATAGGACCGCTGTGTGTTTTGAACTAATTAATGAAAAGGAGGAATCCTCCCAAGTTTCTTCTATTGTTTCTGAAAGTAAATCAGGTTATGCGGACAAGCCACCCTTCAAGCCTCTTCCTCCTAAAGAAGGGAACGAGGAGAAGGAAGAGAAGAAGAAGATGAAGGGAACGAAGAAGAAGAAGAAGAAGGAGAATAAAGAGAAAGAGGTAACGGCGTATCCCCGCGTGAATGAGATAACGCTAGGTAACCGTAAGTATGTTGCTCCTAATGATTATTATGATAATGAATCTGAATACAGTGATCTTCCTATGCCCTTTACATACATTAGTGATCATGATTTGAATGAGCACACTACTTTTGATATTGCAAATCTCCGGGAAACTAATTCTGAAAATGATGATGATAATAATTGCCATAGTATCAGTGCTATCCATGCTTCCTCCCATAATGATATAGAAAGCTCTAAGCTTGGGGAAGAGGTGTTTGAAAATCCTTTTGCTACTGATCATTATGTGTTTGATACATCTCCTTCTAATAAAAATGATGGTATGGTCACAGATAAACCGACTGTGAAAGATAACTATTCTATTTCTTATGATGACACCGTGCCTCCTACCTTTGATGATTATTATAAAGAATGCTATGATATAGGTTATAACTATCCTTATGAAACTTGTCATAGTTATGATTGGATTACCAAAAACAATTCCCTTAATATGCAACTTGTTTACCATGTTCAAATTCTTGATAATAATCTTGTTCCAATTACTATTAATGAGAAGAACTCTTCTTATGCCAAAATTAATGATACTCCTATGCATATGAACCATGATAAGAATGTTTTAAGTGATGGGTATGTTGTGGATTTCATCAATGATGCTACTGAAAGTTATTATGAGAGAGGGAAACATGGGTATATGCATCTTAATAATATTAAGTTTCCCCTCTTTATGTTGAGAATCTTGAAGTTACTCGTATTTTATCCTCTTATGCGTGTCACTTTGTTCTTCATGAATTCATTTGTGTACAAGATTCCTTTTCATAGGAAGCATGTTAGACTTAAATGTGTTTTGAATTTGCCTCTTGATGCTCTCTTTTGCTTTAAATACTATTTCTTGCGAGTGCATCATTAAAACTGCTGAGCCCATCTTAATGGCTATAAAGAAAGCACTTCTTGGGAGATAACCCATGTGTTTATTTTGCTGCAGTAACTTTGTTTTATATTTGAGTCTTGGAAGTTGTTACTACTGTAGCAACCTCTCCTTATCTTAGTTTTGTTACATTGTTGTGCCAAGTAAAGTCTTTGATAGTAAGGTTCATACTAGATTTGGATTATCTGCGTGAAACAGATTTCTTGCTGTCACGAATCTGGGCCTAATTCTCTGTAGGTAACTCAGAAAATTATGCCAATTTACGTGAGTGATCCTCAGATAGGTACGCAACTTTCATTCAATTTGAGCATTTTCATTTGAGCAAGTATGATGCCTCTTTAAAATTCGTCTTTACGGACTGTTCTGTTTTGACAGATTCTGCCTTTTATTTCGCATTGCCTCTTTTGCTATGTGGGATGAATTTCTTTGTTTCATTGACTTCCAGTAGCTTTGAGCGATGTCCAGAAGTGTTAAGAATGATTGTGTCACCTCTGAACATGTGAGTTTTTGATTATGCACTAACCCTCTAATGAGTTTGTTTCGAGTTTGGTGTGAAGGAAGTTTTCAAGGGTCAAGAGAGGAGGATGATATACTACGATCAAGAAGAGTGAAAAGTCTAAGCTTGGGGATGCCCAGGTGGTTCATCCCTGCATATTTCAAGAATACTCAAGCATCTAAGCTTGGGGATGCCCAAGGCATCCCCTTCTTCATCGACAAATTATCAGGTTCCTTCTCTTGAAACTACATTTTTATTCGGTCACATCATATGTACTTTACTTGGAGCGTCTGTATGTTTCTTGTTTTTGTTTTTGTTTGAATAAATGCTTGTGTGGGAGAGAGACACGCTCCGCTGGTTCATATGAACACATGTGTTCTTAGCTTTTAATGTTCATGGCGAAGGTTGAAACTGCTTCGTTAATTGTTATATGGTTGGAAACGGGAAATGCTACATGTAGTAATTGGTATGATGTCTTGAATAACTTGATACTTGGCAATTGTTGTGCTCATGTTTAAGCTCTTGCATCATATACTTTGTACCCATTAATGAAGAAATACATAGAGCTTGCTAAAATTTGGTTTGCATGATTGGTCTCTCTAAAGTCTAGATATTTTCTAGTAAGGTGTTTGAACAACAAGGAAGACAATGTATAGTCTTATAATGTTTGCAATATGTTCTTATGTGAGTTTTGCTGTACTAGTTCATACTTGTGTTTGCTTCAAACAACCTTGCTAGCCTAAACCTTGTATTGAGAGGGATTACTTCTCATGCATCCAAAATCCTTGAGCCAAACAACACTATGCCATTTGTGTCCACCATACCTACCTACTACATGGTATTTCTCCGCCATTCCAAAGTAAATTGCTTGAGTGCTACCTTTAAACAATTCAAAATTTATCACCTCTGATTTGTGTCAATGTTTTATAGCTCATGAGGAAGTATGTGGTGTTTATCTCTCAATCTTGTTGGGCAACTTTCACCAATGGACTAGTGGCTTCATCCGCTTATCCAATAATTTTGCAACAAGAGCTGGCAATGGGATTCCTAGTCCCAAATTAATTAACCTAAATAGACACTCCTCCATGGTATGTGATTGTTGGACGGCACCCGAAAGATTCAGTTAGCCATGGCTTGAGAAAGCAAAGTGTCAACACCCGGATTTTTAAGTCCAGATGCCTGTTATGCCATACATCGCAATCCCAGGAATATTGTTGTTGCGAGACATAATAGTTGAATATCATAAGTCATCATTCATTACATACCATAGTCGTCTTACAAATAGAGATCACATGATCCATATTACACAAATAGTTGATCTATTGATCAATATACACAAAGTTCATAGTTTCATAGCGGAAGCGTAAATAGAAGGGACTCTCTAGTCCACAGGCCAACGTCTGACGTCAGAAGATTCCCTAGTTGTCGTAGGCGTCCTGCGGGTCGTCATCTTGATAGTTCTGCTCCTCTTCATAGTCTGGCCATTTGAATAGCCAGGGACACAGCCGTGAGTACTTTAAAGTACTCGTAAACTAATACTAATGTAAGTGCTAACAATTCTAGTAAGGGGGTGCTAAGCTCTAGTTTATTTTGCATAAAGCCAATTTTAGTTCACAAACCTTTTAGTAAACAACTCTTCATGCACTAACTAACTCAAGTGGGAACATTAGTGTCATTCCCACAACTCTGTTGTGATTCGAAGACAAAGTCACCTTTCCCATTCAAATTCACAAGTCACCATTCACCATTCATAGTTTTTAGAAAAGTTCTGATGACGGAACAGTATGGCCTTTCCAACTGTCCATAACCGAGGACGCGGCTATTCGAATAGGTTTAACTCTGCAGAGGTTGTACACTTGTGCCACAACAATTGCAATAGCTCGTCGTGGGTAATCGGCCCTCGATTTATCGTACGCAAGACGCGAACTACCAATCCTAACCTTTCATTTACATACCCTAGTATAGGCACCTCTCCCCATGAGCTTGGCCTCCCAGTGAAGACAGACGAGTCAGCTCGGGAACCGCACGAGGCTTGGGCCGGACATTCACCTCTTTTCACGTCATATCACATCATTCCTTCGTTGTAGAGGCAGCTTTCGGCATAACCCCGATGACGCTTGTTTAGAGGGAACCCATACTAAGACACACAAACTTCCGGTTAAGCCCTACCCAGATTCAGGTATTGTGGGGGTACTTGTAAAATTGGAATGGTATCGCATCCGAACCCAACCATCAGATTTTGTAAAGTTCACCAAGTCATTCACAGATCATATTCACCTTCAAAATCTTTCAATAGAATGACTCATCATTCCAAGGTTTTCATAGTCATTTCATTTCACAAGTTCCCAACTAAGGTATTCACCTTTAATTTAGCACTAGCATCTAAGCATGGAGGGTGCTAAGTACTTTGCTTTGCTTCTAGGCTTACCTTGACACTCTTGTACTAATCCAATACTAATCAATTCAATCATAAATCAGAAGTACTTTGATAAAACAAAAGTAAATAAAGCTTGTAAAGTAAAACTGGGAAATAGGATCATAAGCATAAAGTAAATAGGGTAATGCCTTGCTCATAGTGAGCTTTGCACTTTGCAAGAGTATTATCTTGCATTGGGGTTAACTTGCAAAAGTCTAGCTTGCATTGGTGTTAGCTTGCAAGAATATTAGCTTGCAACCATATAACTTGCAAAAGTCTAGCTTGCATTGGTGTTAGCTTGCATTGGTAATAGCTTGCAACCATATAACTTGCAAAAGTCTAGCTTGCATTGGTGTTAGCTTGCATTGGTAATAGCTTGCCTTGGTTGAAGTGGGGGTCCAAGTTCTCTTCTCCTTCCTCTTTGTAGAAGTCCTCCTCCTCCTGATAGTCTCCGGTACTAGCGTCTAAAATACGAATGCGGGGTACACAATCATCATACCAAACTTACATACTAAACTAAGCACACACAAGCTTTACACAACTTAAACTAGCATCACACACTACTATTAAGTGGGTGGATGTGTTCCTCTTATTTGAGAAAAATAACTTCCTCTCATACTAACTTAGGTGTTAATTTTAATTACTTAGAGAAAATAATTTCCTCTTATTACCTTATTAAGATTTAATTTCTCTTATGAATAATATATGACCTAGGTTGACCAAAGTCAACCTCTTCATACTCATCATTTAAGAAAATGATTTAAATGAGGTTCCATACCTCATGCAATTTAATACTAACATGGTAGTGATTTAATGTCACCAAATAACTCAATATGAGATTATATAGACCATGGTCACTACCTCATGTTGAATTACTTGAGAACAAGATTTAAATGAGAGGAAAACCCCTCATATGATTTAACACATAGTTGTAACTAAGTGAACAACTACCATTGAGGTGATTTAACATCATCAACAATTCATTGGCTATTCTAAACATTACTTGTATTTACACCAACTATTCTATTCACACAATTACTACAATTGGGGTGCATTGGTTGTGTTGCTTGAGGAAAAATAATTTCCTCTCCTTACATATGTAAATGATAATTTCCATATGGTTCTTGAGAAATAATTTTCTCTCATTGAAATCTTCTTAAGATTTAATTTCTCAAACAATCATACATGAAATCCTGTTGACCCAAGTCAACCATTCATCATCATCATTTGAGAAATTGATTTAAATGAGGTAGAGTACCTCATACCATTTAATAACACTCCATAGGCTTTAAATCTCTAAGTACTTCATATAAGAGAGTTTGGACCAGGGGTCCAAACTTCACATGAATTCATTTGAGACAAAGTTTAAATGAAGTATAAGACTTCATAAGAATTACTTAATAGTTTTGGACAATATCCACTAGTTAAACTAGCCATATTATCCATTAATTAAACTAGGGCATGATCATGCAAAGTGACCACACCATTTTCTTGCATAAACAATTAGTGTAAGTCAAATGTGAGCTATTGGAGTTGGAATTAACTTCATATCTATTTTGGTTGATTTTTAAGAATTATTTGAATGTGGAAAAGTCCCTAACTTGTTCTTTTTGTCAGATTAATTCTACAAATAATTTTGAGATGGGACCAGTGGCATATTGTAGATCTTTTTCATAGCTTTCTATCAATATAAAATTTGTTAAAATTGGCCAAGCCAAACAGATTGTATTGAATTTCAAAGTGGGGTTCAGTATTGAAAATTGTTTGAATTGAATTAATTCCAAATTGACTAGGCGGGCTGGCGGGAAAGAAAAGGGGCCGAAACTGTTTGAAAAGTGGCGAAGTGGAGTTGGGCCGGCCCAGCTAACGCTGCGGGCCAGCTGACAGCAGGCCCCACTTGTCAGTGACGGTGACTTACCGAATCGGTACGGGCTGCTGAGAGGCGTTGGATCAGAAGAGGATCGTGCGGCTCCCGTGTGTCGTCCCCGTCGACGAGAGGGGAGGTGCTGGCGGCTACGGCAGGGGGTCGGCGGCGAGCTGGAGCTCCGGCGAGGATCAGCGACGGTGCAGGACGACGTTGTCGAGGACGAGGAAGCAGATGGCGCAGACGGCGGCTCGAATGGTGGCCTGAATCGACGGCGGCGATCTCAGGTCCGCCGCGGGCTCCGGCGTTCGATTGGGCGGCTCCGGTGAGTAATTGAGTGAGCGGAGTTGGCGAGGAGGATCAGAAGAGGGTGGGGAAGAACTTTGCTGTGGGGGAGATAGCGCGGGGACAACTCTATTTATAGAAGCAAGGAGGTCTGCGAGGGTGTGGCGAGGGCAAGCATGGCGACGCGCGCCTCGGATCGGTGAAGGGGCAAGGCGGCGTGCGCGTGTACTTCCCGGTCTCCGGGTGGTTCCGGAGCGCGTGCCGGCGAGGTGGGGGACGGTCTCGGTTGGCGCGCGCGACGTCGAGGTCCGGCGGCACGGTGCGGAGGAGGGGCGATGATGTCGGCGGCGGTGGTCCTCGCGCGAGTAATGGCGCGTGTCTGGCGGGTTCTGGTCGCGGCGGCGAAGCTCAGGGTGCAGAGAGGGGGGCCGGGGGCTGCGCAGGTCGTCGGGGCGGCAGGTGGCCGTGGCGCGTCTGTGGGCGTGTCCACGCCGTGATCGGCATGCCTGGGGGGATTTGGGCGCGCGATTTCCGGCCATCCTCGGCATCTTCTCCGACCAGGGTTGGCATAGGCTGCACTAGGGAGGTGAGGTGGAGCCAGAGGACAAGGTGGCCAGAGCTGGGGAGGAAGGAGAGAAGAAGAGGGGGAACATGGCCGGCATGCTATGGGCATGGCCATGTCTAGCTTCTCTCTAGGTTTCCTATGCATGGCTAAGGTTAGAGGGGACCAGGGGACATGTAGGGTGGAGATGGGGTAGGTTAGGTTTACATAGGACACTATTTCAAATAGTGTCACATAGTGCCATAGATGCTATTTGCAAATTTGGTCCAAATTCAATTGAGTTCAAAGGCTGCAAGATTTTGAAAAAGGTGGGTTTGGTTGAGTTGTAATTGACCGAGAGGAGGTGAGAGGTGGTGGTGGCATTTTCAAATTGAAAGAAAAGCAAAAATGGCTAAGTGGAGATTGTTCCCCATAACAAAAAGTGCTAACTTTGGATGAGCATAGCAAATGATCCAAAATGATTTTGGCAAGGTGGTCTTTACAAAAAGTGTTCACCTTGATGTTGACTTTGAAATTGTGCAAAGAGTTAGCAAGAGTTAGTTTGAGAAAATTGAATGGCAATGGCTCAAAGTAGGGATCAGAGCTATAAATTTCAGTTTTGACCAT
>NC_061508.1:237668047-237822213 GCF_022539505.1 Lolium rigidum | reverse complement strand
CCTCCTCGCCACCTCTCTGCTCGACATTGCCCACCACCATCCTCCAATTTCTTCGCCGGAGCCCGTGACGCCGCCGCAGAAGGAGGAGACGCCAGAAGCCACCCCTGGAGCCGCCGTTTGTTCGAGGAGCCTCGCCGCTGTCAACAACGCCACCGCAGCACGTCGCCGACCATCGCCGCGCCTCCGGTGAGTCGCCAACCCCTACCCTCGCCGCCAGGGAGCTCGCTTCTCGCTAGAGAAGATGATGCTCGTACGCCGTCGGATCTCCCTCTAATCCTGCGGCTCAGGATAGAACATACCGGTTCGCTCGTTATGATAGGCTGACAGTGGCCCCCGCTGTCAGGCAGCCCACTCGCGCCAGACGCTGAGCTGGGCCGGCCCGTTTAGTTTCCGCTGTGCAGCCCAGTTATGTTTCCCGCCTAAGCCCAGCCGTTTGAATTCGAATTTTCGAATTATTCAAATTGCTCACGGATGCCATGTTCAATTTTAAATAGGGACAAATCTACTTGGCCAAATTTAATAAATTTTATATATTTGGAAAGATTGTGAAACGCTCTATCCAACCCCACTAGTCTCACCCTTAGTTTCGTTGTAGAATTAATGCGACAAAAATAACAAGGCAGGGACTTTTGTAACTTCAAACAATTATTAAAAATCAACCCTAAGTGGTTTTGAGGTGATTCCAACTCTCATAGATCACATTTCACATACTCTACATGTTTATGTAAAAATATCACATAGTTGTTTGTATGATAATGGACTAGAGCAAAAGAATGGCTATGTAGCTATTTCTAGTCCATTTAAACTTATCCAAAATGATTTCTCAAATAGTATGAGAGGTTCCCTCTCATTTAAATCATGGTCCTAAGCAATTCAAAGTGATGTGTTGACTTGGTCTATGTCATCTCATAATGGACTACTTAGAGACATTAAATTGTTGCAAGAGTAAGGATTAAATGGTACGAGGTTAATACCTCATTTAAATCATTTTCCCCAAATGATAGATATGAATTGTTGACCTTGATCAACATGAATTCATACCTTATTATTATTTGAGGAAATTAAATTGTAAAAAGATTCAATGAGAGGAAATTATTTCTCTCTTACAAGTTTTCTTAACACACAAGCCAACCCCTTTTGATTAGTGTTATGATGAATGAATAGCTTGTGTGAACCATGTGTGTGATTAGTATAGCCTTAAGACTTGCTTGGTGAATGTATACTTCGTATTCAATTTTAGACGCTAGTACCGAGGAGTACCAGGAGGAGGAGGTCTACTTCCAGGAAGAAGAACACCACTTTGATCAGTACACCAACCAAGGCAAGCTAATATTCTTGCAAGCTACCTTAGTGCAAAGCTCTCCTCGAGAAAGGCACTATTACCCTATTACTTGTGTCGTACTTTACCAATCCCAGTTATTATCTCTCAACGATTTACTTGGATTTTGCAAGTTTACATTTATAGTTAACTTGGGTCTAGATTTGGAGTAGTGCAAGAACATCAAAGTTAGCCTAGAAAGCTACAAGTTAGTTAGCACCCCTCATGCTTAGTTGCTAATGCTAAGTTAAAAATGACTACTATAGCTGGGAACTTATGAAACCTTTGAATTCTGAAAACCTTGGAAGGATGAGTCATGCTATTGAAAGATTTTGAAGGTGAATGTGACTTGAATAAAATGGTGTCTTTGATGAAAACTGATGATTGGGTTTGGATGCGATACCATTCCAATTCTTTAGTACCCCCACAATCCCCTATTATGGGTAAGGCTTTAGCTGAAAATTTATGTGTCTTAGTATGGGTTCCCTCTGAACAAGCGTCATAGAGGTTATGCCGAGGCTGCCTCCGTTGAAAGTGAAATGACGTGAACTGAGGTGAATGTACGACCCAAGCCCTGTGCAGTTCCCGGGATAACAGTTGGCTATCACCGGGAGGCCAAGCTCATGGGGAGAGGTGCCTATACTAGGGTGTATAAGTGAAAGGTTAATGGTTGATGATCCGCATACTGAGTTATGATTATTCAGGGTTATCCTTGAAGGATGTAATCAAATATTGTGGCACAAGTGTGCAACCTCTGCAGAGTGTAAACCTATTCGAATAGCCGCGTCCGCGGTCATGGACAGTTGGAAAGGCCATACTGTTCCATCATCAGAACTTTTACAAAAGGGTGACTTGTGGTTTGAATTTGAAAGGTGACTTTGATTTTTGAATCACAACAGAGTTGTGGGAATGACACTAATGTTCCCACTTGAGTTAGTTAGCATATGAGGAGTCTTTTACTAAAGTGTTTATGAACTAAGATTGGCTTTATGCAAATAACCTAGAGCTTAGCATACTTTCCCTCAAACTGTTAGTGCGTACACTAGTATTAATTTGCGAGTGCTTGAAAGTACTCACGGCTGTGTCCCTGGCTATTCAAATGGCCAGACTATGGAGCTGAACAGCTGTATGAAGATGACGGCCAGCAGGACGTCTACGACAACTAGGAGCCTCTTCTAACGTCAAGCGTTGCCTGTGGAATAGATAGTCCACTACTACTTCTCTTCCTCTACGTATTATGTAATGATCATTAGATCAAGTGTTGTAATGAGACTGGATCATGTGATCCTTTTTATGTAATGACTATTATGGTATTGTAATGAATGATGACTCTATGATATTCAACTGTTATGTCTCGCAAAAACAATCTTCCCGGGATTGCGATGTATGGCATAATAGGCATCTGGACTTAAAAATCCGGGTGTTGACAAGTTGGTATCAGAGCCATTGTTTGACCTTAGGAGACCCTAGTTAGAATGGACGTCTGAAAAACTTAGTTTCAAAAACAAATGAAGTGAATATTTGCCAAAAACTTATTCACACTCTTACCCTTGGGACTTTTTCCAAAAGATGAAATTCATGCTTCACTTTGAAATCCTACATAAAATTTTGATCCACTTGCACTCCTCTAACTTACTCATCCAATTCACTTTCAGATGGAGCCAATCAACACCAAGTTTTACCAGCTGGGAAATGGTGGGAGCCTGATCTTCGAAAGGGACTTGAATGCCCTATCGGACTTCCTTGAACGCCCTCACCCCGAGTTCCACGAAGTAGAAGTCAACGACCAGCCCGGAGGGGAACTTCAGTGGATTATCACCGCTGATCTGAGGGGCAAGATGGAGCCTCTTACTTCGGAGAGGATCCTATTTTCCTTCAGGGAGAGCAACTGGCTGGACGGGCTCGCTCGTGCTCTTCAGGAAGCACTTGCCCGTCTGTGCGGGCAGAATGGGGTAGCACTCCAAGAGGCTCGCTTTGCTCACCTTGCAAGGCGTAACTCCGCTGGAGAACCCATGGACCTGCAATCCCACCCCGAGCTGAGGCACCACGTGTAGCACCTGGACTTTATGCTGTTCTAGACACAGAAGGAGCTAGACAACGCTCGTGTCTACGCCAACCAGACTCATGCCCACATCACTCAGCAGGGTGATGCCATCAAGATTCTTGCAAAGGATCGGAAGTCACTCCGCCAGCAGCGTGCCCAGAAGGACGCTACCATTGCGCGCCTTCGCGAAAAGATAGTATCCTTGGAGGCCACTGTCAAGGCCCAAGAGGACCAGATGAGAGATATGGAAGAAGAAGGTGAAGACATTCAGGGAGGAGGAGCCTTCCTGAGTGATGATGACGACTTCGAGGAGGATGAGAACACCGATGTGGAGGATTACGAGTTTCTGGATGCCGGAGAAGATGACTACATCCCGATAGATGTAGATGATGAGTAGTTTCACATGTTCACTTCCGTAGGTGTGAGTTGTATCCCGTCCCTTGTATCATAGCTTGGAGAAGAATGGTTCTTAAAACCATTAGTGTGTTAACTTGTAATGTGTGCTGTTTGAAATGAATGAAAGTGTTGTTTGTTGTCAACATTACAAAGTATTCAAGTTTTAAACTATTTGAACTTACTCAAAACAAGCCATAGAAAATTCCCTCTTATCTCATGATCTATCTCAATGTTCAGATGGCCCTCCAACCCGTAGCGCAAATCAGGATGCCATGGTGCAGATGTTGCAAATCATGTTGGAAGGTAGAGAGGTTGAAAGAGCTGAACGACAGGCCAACATTGCAGCACTTCAACAGCTTGCTAACAACAACCATGGCCATGGAAACCATGATCACCCTGGGTCAAAGCTGAAGAATTTCCAGAACACAAACCCCCCAATGTTCAGCAAGACAGAAGAACCCCTCGACGCCGATGACTGGCTCCAGACCATGGAGAACAATCTAGAAGTTGCGGGAGTTGAAGCCGCAGAGAAAGTCTTGTTTTCCACCCACTACTTAGCGGGACCTGCAAGAGCCTGGTGGACCAGCACCCGTGCCATGAATGCCGGCCAGGTCATGACTTGGGCATATTTCAAGCTCAAGTTCAGCAAGTATCATGTGCCCCCGGGTCTGATAAAGAAGATGAGGGATGAGTTCCGGGAACTCAAGCAAGGTAGAATGTCTGTGGTAGAATACCGCGACAGGTTTCTCACACTGTCAAGGTACGCCCCGGACGAGACCGACACCACCGAGAAGAGGAAGGAAAGGTTCCTGAACGGACTGCATGATGAGATGCAGACTGTGTTGGTCAACATCCCCTTTGCCGATCTTGAAGCCCTGGTGGATTCCGCCATCCAGATGGAAGGCAAACTGCATCAAGCCAATGAGAACCGCAAGCGCCGCATGATGAATCAGAGTGGGCCCAGCAATACCGCAAGGTATCGCCCCAGTTCAAGTGGAGGATTCCACCCCAGAAACAACAAGCCCAATGCACCGATGTCACGTCCGGGTTTTCAGAACCGGAGTGGAGGACACCCTAGGCCAGGAGGCCACAACAACAACAACTTCAACCGTGCCCCGATGAGAGCCCCCAACAACAACAACACTAACACCGTACCCAGGACTGGGAGCAACGCTGTCCCCGTCACCCCCAAAGACAAGTCCACCATCACTTGTTATGAATGCGGAATAGTGGATCACTACTCTAATGAGTGCCCCAAGAGGTTAGCCAAGACCACCCCCAACACTGCTGCACCTGCTCAGCAACAACGCCGTGTCTCCACCGGCAGGAAGTTCACCCCCAACAACCCGAACAACCGCGGCGGCCGCCTCTTCCACATGAACGCCGAAGAAGCCCAGGAAGCACCGGATGTAGTGCTGGGTATGTTCTCTGTTAACTCAATACCTGCAAGAGTGTTGTTTGATTCCGGAGCATCGCATTCGTTTGTTACCGAAGATTTTGCATGCACTAGTAAGATTCAACCAATCAGTTTGAAACATGTCATGATAGTTCAAATACCTGGTTCAACTACAAAAGCAAGAAAAATTTGCAAAGATGTACCCATCAGAATCCAAGAAAAATATGAAAATTTGATTGTTCTGGGAACAAAAGGTTTGGAAGTAGTACTAGGTATGGATTGGATGTCAAAACATCATGGATTGATTGACTGTGCCAAGAAGGCCATCACCATGACTAGTAGCACCGGAATATTAGTAGAACATGTGTCTGAAAGGCTGCCCAGAAAGTTCACCTGCAACCAAAGCTTAGCCAAGCCAACCTTGGATCAAATTAGGGCCGTCTGTCGATACCCCGATGTGTTTCCGGATGATCTACCCGGTATGCCCTCAGATCGGGATATCGAGTTTATCATCGAGTTAATCCCTAGAACACTAGTATTGGTTTGTGAGTAATTGAAAGTACTCACGGCTGTGTCCCTGGCTATTCAAATGGCCAGACTATGGAGCTAAACAGCTGTATGAAGATGACGGCCAGCAGGACGTCTACGACAACTAGGAGCCTCTTCTAATGTCAAGCATTGCCTGTGGAATAGATAGTCCATTACTACTTCGCTTCCGCTACGTATTATGTAATGATCATTAGATCAAGTGTTGTAATGAGACTGGATCATGTGATCCTTTTTATGTAATGACTATTATGGTATTGTAATGAATGATGACTCTATGATATTCAACTCTTATGTCTCGTAAAAACAATCTTCCTGGGATTGCGATGTATGGCATAATAGGCATCTGGACTTAAAAATCCGGGTGTTGACAAGCTGCTCCTCTCCTCCTCGTGCGATGCTTGTCTCCCCTTCATACCTGATGATACATAAATAACAAGACTTATACAGTATAAAGATCTCATCATTCAAAGTATCGTTTAGGAACAAGTTCACCTGTTGCTTAAGTAGCTTCGCACGAGCCCTTGTAATAAGTCCAATCCGAACTTCATTGGACTTGAGCTTCACAGCAGGTTCATCATCAGTTAGTAATGACAGAGGTAGTAGTGAGGTAGGGATGTCCTCATCACCCATACACGCCCACTAGTATCCATTCAAAACCATCAAATTTTGATTTAACAAAAATCTTAACACATAAATCACCTGTCTCCACTCTTTGGATACAGATAGTTTCTATAATACCACCAGCTAAAATTCCACCTGATAGACCATGAGAAGGTAGACAATACCAAATTTAATCTCCCCCCCCCCCCCCGATGTCTAATCAAAGGTATGGAAACGTTTTTTTTTGAAACCCAGGACTGTGAGGCAAAGTGCCCCACAGCATTTTCTTTTATTAATATAAAGAAGACAGAATGAAAAAGTCCAAGACCTATGTACAACTATCTAAGAAAGCACAAAAAGATACAACAAGACAGGAAAAGGGCACTAAGGCAGAGACCTAATCCAATTCATGAGATTGTCCTTGTACTTGGCCTTAATTCTATATTGCAATAAAGTCATATCATGGATAAACTGGCCCTTCCACTTAAGGAATGAGCTTCTCTCCCTCCTAAAAATCTTGGCATTTCTGATAAGCCAGATATTCCAACATGCAGTAATAAGCACTTCCATAAAGAAAGGCTGCCGAAAATTCCTCCTTGCATGATGTACTATGGACTGTATATCTCCCAAAGGCTGCCAATCAATCTGCAGGTATGTCCAGATCCGAGCACTGAAATTACATTCAAAAAATAAATGCACTCTATCTTCATATGCTCTCAAGGGACAGAGCTCACAATGTTTGTCATCAGAAACATGCCAATTTCTCCTTTGTAATAGGTCTCTAGTATTCAGTCTATCCGACAGCAACAACCAAGCAAACACCTTGGTTTTCATTATACAACAAGATTTCCACAGCCACTGATACACATTAGGCACCTGAATATGTGAATGAATATGATCATAAAACCTTTTCGCGAATAACCGTTACCCCAACAATAGGTCCACTCATCCTTCTGCTGCAACAAAGGATTATCCTGCATAAGGGACTCCAGTGTTTGAAACTCAAGGTGGGCTGGCTGAGACATTGGCAAATAGAATAAGGAATGCAAGTTCCCCAACTGATATACTGCCGAAACCGAAATGTCTTTTTGTAAGGCATATGAGTGTAATCTTGGGAACCTGATACTCATTGGTAATATAGATTGTGCAACATCCCAATTGTCATTCCAAAAGGAAATAGTATCCCCCTGTCCATGAGTCACCGAAGCCACCCCTCTAAAATTGTCAACTTGTCTCAAGTACATCTTTCCACCAAAAAGATCCAACCATGTTTTCCTCATGAGGCAATTTCCCTTGGTAGTGAGCATTCCAAATTAATTGGATCCAAGGAATATCCCTTTTGTTATAAAACTTATCCAGGAACTTGATTAACAAAGCTGCATTCTGCTTCTGGAAATTAATTATCCCTAGTCCTCCCTTTTGCTTTGGTTTACAGACCATTTCCCAAGCAGCTAGAGACTGTTTTGGTACACCATCTTTATCCCTCCACAAACACTGTCTAAGGATTCTATCAAGTTGATTTGTAAGTCCTGGTGGCAATTGCAATGTGCATAAAAAATGTAGTGGCATAGAGGATAGAGCTGAATTTATGAGCTGCAATCTGGCACCTTGAGACAAAAAACTAGAGCTTGAAGTAAGTTTCCTTTCAAGCCTACACACTAGGGGGGAAAGTTCAGCAATCGTTGGCCTTGTACTCCCCAAGGGTAATCCAAGATAGGTAAATGGCATCCGACCTATCCGATAGCCCAAACTCAGATGCCAACTCTTTCAACAAATCATCCTCCACATTAACAGGCACCATTTGGGATTTATCAAAATTAATTCTCAATCCAGTAGACAGTGAAAATTTCCTAAGAGTATCTTTGAGTGCCATTAACTGCAGTTTATCAGCTGGCATGATCAGCAAAGTATCATCAGCATATTGGATTATTGGAAAATCCACTTCATTTGTAATAATTGGCATAGCAAGAGTCCCTTGGACCACCATATCATTGACTGCAGACTGCAACAAATCTGACCCAAAGAGATAAAAGAGAGGAGAGATTGGATCCCCTTGTCTCACCCCTCTCTTACACTCAAACTGCTTCCCAGGGATACCATTCAGTAAAATTGATGAGGTACCAGTAGACAGAATAATCCTTGCCCATTGAATCCATTTATCATTAAACCCTTTATGTCTCATTACTTGCAGTATAGCCTCATGCTCTATAGTATCAAAGGCCTTAGCAAAGTCCAATTTAAGAATAATAATTGGTTTTTTTGATTGCTGACAATGAAACAGATACTCAAAACCCCAACCCAAACAATCTTGTATGGTCCTACCTCTCAGGAAACCATACTGATTTTTGTGAATACATGACAAAATTTTCCCTTGAAGCCTATTAGCAGCCAATTTTGTCAGAAATTTGACACAGACATTAGTCAAAGATATTGGCCGAAAGTCATTCACATAAACTGGACTTTGCTTCTTAGGCACCAGGGTAATATAAGATCCATTTATGTTGTTTAACTTAATAACCTCACTGTGGAAATCAGCAGCCAATTGATAAAAATCATGCTTTATGATGGACCAACATTTCTTAACAAAGAGACCATTAAAACCATCAGGCCCAGGTGCCCTGTCCACAGGCATCTCTTTTATTACCTCATCCATCTCCTTGATCTCAAAAGGCCTAGTAAGCTCATCAAGTCCCTCAACCCTTTGAAGGAGTCTAGACAGATCAAACTGCATATGAATGGGCTCAGAACAACCCATCCTATTCTTATATTCCTTCAAAAGCATACCTGCCATTAATTGGTGATCAGTAACATCATTGCCATCCACATCTCTAAGCAATGCAATAGAGTTTCTCCTAAATCTCTCAGTAGCCATAGCATGGAATTTTTTTGTATTATCCTCCCCTTGCTGGATCCATCTAATGGTACACCTCTTCCTCCAATAATTACACTCAGCCAGTAATAAATCAGCTAAATGCAACTTAACAATGCTTCTGAAATTAAACTCCACCCTATAAAGAGATCTTTGCTCTTCCAAGGTATCCAGGACCAGGATTACTTCATTACAGC
This sequence comes from Lolium rigidum, assembly GCF_022539505.1. Classification (NCBI taxonomy): domain Eukaryota; kingdom Viridiplantae; phylum Streptophyta; class Magnoliopsida; order Poales; family Poaceae; genus Lolium; species Lolium rigidum. Next base: position 237,812,844 of record NC_061508.1, on the reverse strand, counting down.
TTTTTATTAGGCCCTTTAATCTTGCCAAACTGAGATGCCATTTTTTAAGTTCAAACCTTAACTGCTTAAATTTGTCAGCAATGACAGCAGTACTATAACTCTTACTAGAGCCTTTCTCCCAAGATTTGGTCACACACTCTTTAAAGCCAGGCATATCTACCCAATAATTGTCAAATCTGAAAATTTTTGCTCTAGGAATATTAGTCTCAATATTAATGACACAGGGCACATGATCAGACCCAATCTTAGCCGTGAGGCAACACCATTGTGTTTGGAAAATCTGTTATCCAGTTCATGCTGGTAAAAAACCAATCAAGCTGTTGAAGCAAAGGATCTTTCTGCATATTAGACCAAGTATAAGCTCTTCCTTTGATTGGCAATTCCAGTAATCCCAAATGTCCAATAATCTCATTAAATAAAAACATATCATTGACATCCCCTCCTGGTTTGTTCCTATTGTCATGTGATCTGACAAAGTTAAAATCACCCAAAAGCAGCCAATTGGCCCATCCCGGTATTTGCAAATTATATAGCCAAGAAACAAAATTATCTCTTTCAATACCATGACAGGGACCATAAACACACACCAAAGTCCAAGTTGCATTATTATGAGTAGAGGTGAAATTAACTATCAACCCAAATCTTTCAATTTGCCGCAACACCCCTTGAAAAACTGAAGAATTCCGGACCACCAAAATCCCACCAGAGGCACCTACCGATGGGGAGTAAGCAAAAGAATCAAACCTCTTGGGACAAAATTTTCGAATAAGTTTCCAGTCAAAAGATTCACACTTGGTTTCTTGCAAACAAATAATATCACATTCACTCTCATCAATTTTGGACCTGACCTCTCTCTATCGCCCCTCAGCATTAATACCACGCACATTCCAACACATGACACGCCATTTTCTTATAGATAAACGACTCAAGACACACATAATAATAGAGAAGAGGTCTCACACTGACATATAACATCAGTGCCCACAAGCCAGGACATAAAGCAGTAAACTGAAGCAACATTCACCCTAATAAGAGAAGGACACCTGACACACACCACAGACACAGAGAGATCACTCCAAGTATCCTCCAAAAGCTGACACCAGTATGCTTTCTGGCCACCCTTACAAGCCAAAAGAAGAGGAGCAGAAACTCCTCGGATCCACAGATCAGATTTACTTATCATTGGAACCCTCCTTGTGTGTAGTTCCCTTTGGATCAGCTTCAAGCTGCTCCCTAGTCAACTTTGCTGGTGATATGCCCAAAGCAGTCCCCACTCTCTGCATGACATGTATAGGAGTAACTGGAATCTGATGCTCTTCATGATCTGCACTTCCATCCTCCTCCTTATCTGACTCTTCAGACTTCTCTGATGAACTATTAACCAATAAGAGTTTAGCTCTACTTTTCTTCTTGATTTTTGGCTGAGTTGTCAGCATAGGCTGAGGCCTATATCCTTCCATCTTGAGACAGCTTCTAGTGAACCTCCTCTCAGACAAATGTACCACTGGAGTAGCAATCTTCCTAGCCCTCCTTTTCTTTGGTGTTGAGAAGGAAACAGACACATCCACTGAGTGCACCATCTCAACACCAGCACCTATTTTCTGCTCATTCTCCTGCAATAGAACAGTACAGTTTCCACCCAGCTTGTTCTTTTCCCAAACAGATTTATCAATGAAAGCAAACAAAGATCCTTGCAATGGAGCAGCAATAAATTTAGACATCATGACTGGCAGAACCTTACTTCTCAGTCTATTCCATTGCATCACAGGTGGCAGCTCAGGCCCAATGAAGCAAAGGGAAAGTTCACAGTGCATAATCTGAATATTAATGTTACCATGCTGCTGCTGCTGAGGTATGTCCATGGCCAACATGTTTACTGAAGAACCAGAAGAATCAGACAAATTAACCACCATGGACTCCTGCTCCTGTTGCTGCAAATCATCCACCTGTTCAGGTATGTTCTCATGATCTTGTGCTTGTCCATTATCAGGAAAGTTCTGCACTTCATCCCACCCTATTTCAGGGTACTGAGGGTTCACAAACAAGTTCTGATTTGGCACCAATTGACCAGGGAAAGGATGAGGATTACCATCCAGGGGCATGGGATCTTCATCAGCAGGCAAAACCTCTGCAAAATCAGCTGAGAGGATGTATACAGGTGCAGTCCAGGATTCCTTCACACCACCAATAGTTGCAAATTTTCCAAACACCACATCTCTAGGAACCAATTGGGGAGAAGGGAAAGAAGCATAAACAAGCACTCTATCCTTCACTGGATCATTGCTATTCCAGGTGTGGTACTGACCAAAGGTTGAGACAGCATTAGCAATGTCAAGATTATTTCTGTAATCTGGGTGCACCCCCAAGAACATAAGCCATCCCCTTCTAAATCCTAGCGTGGCACGGTGATTTTGAGGAGCTTCACCAACATGCAAGAAGCGCAAAGATCTGTTTTGAATCTGATACTCGCCATGCTGCACCAATGCATTAACAGAATTGGGGCTACTGATCTCATACATCCCTACCCCAAACAAACTAGGCTGCATAGAAATAACATGTCTCTGCAGAGGACCAACCAAGAAAGCATTCACCTGCTCCCTCCAAAACTCTTCCCCCTGAGGCGGCGGTGGAGGATGAACTGTGGCAATGCAGTAGTTCAGGTGCTGCTGCGGTGGATCTTGTGCAGCATAGTAGAAGGTGCGAGGAAGTCGAGTTGGGCCACCGTCGATGATCTGGTGACCCCACGGCAGCCATGGCAGAGGGTCAACTTCAAAATTCGCCATAGGAGGAGTCGGAGCAACAGGGGAAGAAGGAGGTGATGAACTGCGTGGACTCTTGTCGTTGGCTATAGTATCCGGCAAATTTAATGCCAACTCCCCTGTCTTGGAATACGAACCGACAAGCTCTTCTGTCGGCCCATTAGTAGTAACCTTGTCCGAGCCCAATCCAGCTTCTCTCGCTATTTTAGGAACCCAACACTTACCCAAAGAAGCCTTAGTAGAAAGACAATTCCTTTTGATATGGCCATAATTAAAGCAACCATGACAGCGAATATTATTGAGACAATCTTTTGTTATATGGCGCATACTAAGGCATCTTTGACACTTCCAGACTTTAAACACCATATCATCTACCATTTGAGTGAAGAGATCTTCCTCCTCCTCAAAATGATCAGCACTCCCACCAACATTCTATGCTTCCGTGACAATGGGTGGAGCATGAACCTCTCTTGACTGCTCAGATGACTTAGCAGAAGAAGCATCAGCCTCTCTTATCTGTTCTTGATGAATTGGTACAGCAGTACCAAAAGAAATAGTCGGAGTAGACTGAGTCTCATAACAATGTAAAACAGCTTTACCAGATGGCTCCGCAGCATAACCCTTTTTTGCTTCATAATGGATTTCTTCCGCAAAAACAAGCTTTTTATTAACTGGAACTGTATGCTTAAGAGCAGATTTAGGAACTGGAAGGTGGAGAGCATTCATACCCAAATTTACTCTTCTCTTGGATGGACTAACTAGAGTCCACTGTTGATGTTCATTATGTTGCCAATGAGCAAACTCCCTCTTCCAATTAGGGCCTCCATCACTCCACAAGTGGAAATAACATTTAAATTTCTCAGAAGTAAATATCCTCTTTTGAATAATATAGAAGCCAACTACTTTACTAGCCACTCTGAAGGAAAAAACTCTGTCTCTCAACTGCATAACATTGAGAGATCCACAAAAACCCCCCAAAGCTGCCTCCAGAGCTAATGCAACTGTTTCTTCGGCCATTCTAAAAGATGCTCTCCCAAAAGACACCACCAAGGAGAAGTAATTCTTCCCATTTAGAGGGTGAACAGTACTTGAAAACTTTCGCAAAACCTCCTTAGCAAAGTTTTCTCCTGCCTTAAAATCTAGCCCCAAGGTGATAGCAGTATGCATGGCAAAGGAAGGACTAGGCAAAATAGATTCAGAAGCAGGCATGACAGTGCAAGGAGCATCATTCAGAACTTCTGTAGGTGTCAACATCTTCTTCCCTGACATATCAGGCAATGTGTCTCCAGGAACCTTCTGATGTATCATATGTCCATGCATAACACCTGAGACTATAACCGAATGGATCCTAACCACATGATGCTGCAAACTCACCTTAGAACCAGTCTTATAGCGAGGTTCCAACTGAAGCGCTTGAACCACAATCGGCTCATTTCTTGCATTAATCAGAACAAGCCATCCATTGGAAGACCAGAATTTCAGAGAACCATCATAGGACTTCATACGGCCACGATCTAGATCCTTCCTTGTAGAGTAAGTAACCTTCCAGATCGAAGTTGCATCATCACTCCGAGTTTCACTCGGACTAGGTTTAGCAGATCGCAAAACCTCCAAGTAGGAACGATCAGTGGCACTCAGGCACGAGATCTGCTCCACCACATTTACTAGATGACATGGAAATTCCAACGACATATCCATCGAGATTGAGAAATCAGGAGGTATGACCTTAGCGTCAACAGTAGTACCCTCTGCATCTAGGAGAACTAGGCGGCGACGATCGACGTGGAGGAGAATGTTACCCGAATGAAAGGACTTACACTTCTTTTGCAGAATGGTAGAGTACGTCACTGCCCATCTCTCACCGATCAGATCCACCTTGTCGTCGTCCAAATGGCCTAGGGTTGAATCACCAGACATCGGCTTCGAGGAGATCACCGGGGCAGACATGAGATCTGGGTGGAAAAACGTGAAAAGGGTATGGATGTGTGGAGGGAGGAACGCCGGAAAAGATGATTGGATTGGAAATGGAGAAACACCAGAGATCAAAGAGATCGCCGGTGCAAAGGGCTCTAGGGTTTAGGGGGTGGCGTGGTAGGCGACATTTTCTTAGGTATGATGTGTTGATGCATGTTGACGCTTCTTTTCCGAATCGTGTTGTTCGAACCCCAAGGTATGGAAACGTTAGATCTCCCTGTCTCCAACAAAATAATGAAATCTAGCTTCTGCTCCCGCATTGTTTCATGAATGAATAATTTTTTTGCCGGGTCCCCTAGTCCTTCGATGTTCCACCATATACCTTTCATTTCTATGTTTTGTTTAGCTTATTAATTCTTGCACTTCGTCTCACATGGATTTTAATATTCTTCTTAGACGTTTTTGGGGGCGGGAATGAACTAGCCTCTCTTGGCGATCATTCCATTTCTCATTCTCATCAACCAAATTCTCAACAAGATTAGATGCATTTGTAAGAAGTAAACAAGAAGAACCCTCAGGATCCGAAGTCAAAGATTGGTTAAGAAAAATTAAATTACATGACTTTTCTAACTCCTTAATGGAAGTAATCGAGTTCTTAACCTGATCTAAAGATTCCCCTACCCAAAACATTAGCTCTCTGCTCTATCTCATTATCATCAGAAAGATCAACACCAGTAAGCTTTCTAGAAAACTTGTACCTTGAGGAGTTGAAGAATCGCGATGATGTAGGAGCTCCATAGCCCACTGAAGTTGCGGTACATCCGCATTGGGTTGTGCCTTGAGTCGCGAGTTTGAACTAACTCCCTCCTTTGACATGACTGGGATGCCACCATACGCGATGACCTCCACCCTGCTCGGGATGGACAAGCATGGCACGGCGTTCTGGCTGACACTGTGTCCTCTAGACGACATATCACCAGCAGCAAGGACTGGAGAAGGATGCACGTCGGTGAGCGGAGACCCTCCCTATCTCGATGCCACCGGCGACCATGAAGGAGGCAAAGAAAAATTTGTCGAAGTTCCACTTGACCCTACAGACATTATACCCCGGGTGGTCGTGTCACCATTTCCATGTCGAGGTTTTGAGTAGGCTGTTAGTTAAACAGCTGCTGACAATTGTTCAGTTAGCAGTGTTAGTTCTTCAGTTAAGTTGTAATAAGTTAAGTTGTAATAAGCTGAGCTGCGCCTCGGTTCTTTATTTTCCTTCCAGATAGATAGGATCGTCGCCCTGGTCAATCGTGGGATGGCACGATGTCGAGTCCATGGCGGCAGAATAGGGAGGCACGAAGGAGACGTTGGGATGGCAGCGTTGTTGCCCGTCGTGCGCCCCGTTTTTCGGTTTCAGTTATCGCATGTAAGACTGAATAAATAGAACAAGGAAGAACAGAAAAGCTGTACGTTTTACACAGCACCAAAACCTCGCGTCTATCTCTCTCTCTCTGATCATCTCCATTGCTGATTTAGTTGAGCTCGAAAGCTGACATAGGCTCAGTAACAACCAGTTGACGTGGGCGTAGACGTGCCTCCTCCCAGAGCGACAACATTTGTCGTGGCAGACGAAAACGGCGAAGCTTTGCCGCGGCAGAAGGAGTTGGGGAAAGCTCTGCCGCGGTAGAGACTTGCGGAGAGACATCTGCCATAGCAGCACGATCGGTTGGTGCAATATGCGCCTCGTGCGTGACGACCACCTGAAGATCCATGTTCGAGGCACTCTCCATGCCTCTTGCTGATCTCATCAGATGGAGAGAAAATAACACCAGCAACACGACCAGACATAGAATTCCTAGGAGTGCCACCATTAACTGGTTAGTTATGCCTCTTGCACCCCCACCAGTCTGGCCATTTTGTGCATTCTCATGTTCTCCATTGTTCTCACCTAACCCACCACCGTGATTATCATCACCATGCCCATCCTCTGGATTATTTGCTTCATCCATGACAGCATCCGCGGGAACAACCGGTTACCGGTACATTCTCTACCTCAAACGAAAGATCAGAAAACCCATCCTTCACAAGCATGTGTTTGTTTACAGGAATGTGAGTATAATCCATGCAACCAACACGTAAGCGAAGTGGAGGTGTGTTGCTCTGTTGTCTGTTTGGTGGCGCGTGAGAAACAAACGCAATGCAGGCGAATCAATGGCTTCGCCGTCCTCAGCCTATCACCAGATTCTCTCTCTTGCTGCTGACTTTGAGCATCACTGTAACAAGCTCAAGAAACCTGTGGCCCCATGCGGGGGAAATCAAATGGAAGCCCCCAGAGCATGATTTGCTGAAGATCAACACTGATGGAAGCATGGACCTGGTGTCTAGATCGGGCGGCTGGGGTTTCGTGGTCCGCGATGCGCTTGGCGAGGTGGCTGGAGCTGGCGCTGGATACATGGCCCATGTGCAGGACGCCCTGCACACTGAAGCTGAAGCTTGCCTTCATGCGCTGCTCCTCTCTCAAGCTTGGGGCATTTCTCGTATCCACATCGAGACCGACTCCCAACAACTTGTGCAAGCTATCGAAGGAAGTGATCAAGACCTGACTCGCAATGGGACTATCTTTAGGGAGATTAAGTTTCAGTTATCCTTGAACCTTTCTGTCTTTCGCATTTCCTATTGCCCTCGGGTCTGTAACCGTGTTGCGGACGCTATGGCGTCGCATGGCGCAAAGCTAGGTCCCAGGTCCCAGGCTGTTTGGCCGGGCTGTGCCCCTGACTTTGTGTCTGTTCTGCTAGCAAGCGATATTGCTGGGCTTACCCGTTAATGGAGTTCATGATTCCATCTCAAAAAAAACACGTAAGCGAACAACCCCATGTTGTCTAGTGTATGGCCTATCCACGTGCAAAGTTTTCCCAAACAGATCACCCAAAACACATAGTGCTATATAATCTCCGCGGTGTGTAGGTTGTAATCCACTGATTCTAACCCACACCTTAGAGTATCTTCAGTAGGCTGAAATCCGATGCTATTTAGTGTCGGATGGATGTATTTTTTTTTTGCCTGGGAGGCCCATTTTCCCCGCGGCGAGTCCAGGATGGATGAAAGTTTTGACAAGATTCGGCGAATTCAGACAAAACTAGGCGAAACTCGTTCAAACATAAGCGAAATTTAGTGATATTTAACATATATAGGCGAGTTCGTACATATATAGGCCGAATTCGTACATATATTTGAATTCGGCGAGATGCAAACATAAACTAAAACTAAATAGCGACCTTCTACATGCCGAAATGGCGGTAGAAGGCCATGTAGTCGCCGCTGTCGTCGTCGTCGCTCGAGGCCAGCGTCCTCGGATGGCGACGCCTCGTACCAGCGGCTAGAACCCTGGCCTGGGTCGCCGGTGCATGGCGGTGTCGGCCGGTAGAGGTCATCCCCGCTGCTCTCCTAGAGCTTGATCAGCTCGACGGGCCTTGGCGCGGCGTTCGTTGCCGAGGCCGGTGCGGCGGCGCGGACGGCGTGTCGCCGCGCGGCAGCCAGGTCTAGCAGCAGTCGCTGCTTCTCCGCCTCCTGGCGCTACCAGTCCCGCCTGGACCACTCCAGCGCGGCGTCGATGGGGAGGGTGTTGTCGGCGGGCACCAGGTCCTTTAGGGACCTGGCGATCGCCTCCTCCACCGCGGCATCCTCGGCGCGCTGGGCTTCCTCCTCGGCGAGCTGGTTCGCGGCGGCCTCCTTCTTCGACGACTTCCTCTTCCGCCCATGCGATGGAGAGGAGGAGGGCTGGTCGCGGATGACGAGGGCGCCGCTGCTGTGCCCTCTGGTCGGCGGTGGCGATGCCAGCTCCTTCTTGACGAAGCGTGGTGTCGCCGAAGACGTCGGCTCCTTCTTGACGTAGTGTGTAGGCGCCGACCCGCCGGACTTGGACGCGGACCGCGACCCAGACGAGGAGGAGGACATCGCCATCCAGGAACTACCGTGTCGGCGCGACATGGTAGCCGCCTCCGGTGGCGGCATCCCCAGAACGGGGGAGTTCCCTCCCTCGATGTGCGCGGGCACATTCGCGAGGGTGCGGCCAGGCGCGCTCCACCACCGGTGGTGGGCGGCGGCGTTGTTCCTGGCGGGAGGTGGACGAGGGCCGTCGTAAGGGGCGAGTTCACGCTCGTACCTACGCCGGAAGAACTCCGTCCACACCGTGTAGTTGTCCGGCCAGAACCGCTCCGCCACACGCTGCTCGTCACTGAGAGTGACGAGCACAGCGTCGATCTCCGCCTCCAGGGCGGAGCGTGTTGTCGGCGGCGGCGAGATCGGGACGCGGAAGTCACCATCCTCCTAGCGCGCAGAAGTCCGGCGGCACCGGGTACCCCGCCATGTGGAGGAGCCGCCTCTCCCATTGGTGGAGGGAGCGGCGGCCAAAGCCGTTGTTGGAAGCGCCGTCGTTGTTCGCCATTGCGGTCGCCGAGCTCGAGGTTGGGGGAGATGGGGAAGTTTGAGGGAGACGGAGGTGTGGTGAATGCGGACAGGCGTGGTAGTTCGGCGATAAATAGAGGTCGACGCGCGTGACACCGAGACATTGGCATTAACTCGCCGCGTGGAAGCTACGCGGCTGGCGAAGACTGGCCGGCGGTAGGCTTTTTCAACGCGCGGAAGACGATGCGATGAGGACGACGATTGGCCTCTCTCACCGACAAGTTGGGGCCACCAACCGCGCGGGAAGTTTTCTTGGCGTTTCCCGCGCTTTCGTTTCGTTTGGAGTCCCGAGCGCTCCCCGGGGGGCCGGGGACCTCATCGGGGAGACGGCTGGGATGCTCTTAGGTAACATGTACAAGGGCTCAAACCTATGTCCCCAAGAATCAACTGTCAATTTAGTTGTACTGTTCGGTACGTGGATGGTACCAAAAACCTTCAAGCACTATATATATATACCTATATAAAGGCTGGCTGATTTCTAGCGCTAGGAGCAGCTCAACATCATGCGGCACTGTTTATGTGATATTTATTGCCAATCAAAACGAGACACGTTGGAAAGTTCCTACAGGAACAGCGGATGAACAGTACCCCATGATGAACAGTTCACGCCCTTTAGAGCAAACGGCCAAATGCGGATATTTAGTACATTTTCAACAACAAAAAAATGCCGCCACGGGCGCAGCGGTTTTTACCCATCTCGCGATAATTTTCTGACCCAACTTCCCACACGAAAAAACTTCGACAATTTAATATGTTTACCGAATACTTGAGCAAATGGCCAAATGCGGATGTTCAGTGTATTTTAAAAGAAATGCGACGGATGATCGGTACCGGTGCCCATTTTCCCCTCTCTTCCAGTAATTTTTCGACGCAACTTCGAAAAAAAAGTTTGACAATTTAAGATATTTTTGGAACATTCGCGCCGTTTAGAGAAAACGGCTAAATGCGTATATTTAGTGCATTTTCAAATAAAAGGCAAAAAAATGGCGCCATGGGCGAGGCGGTTTTCCCCTCTCGTGGTAATTTTTCGAGCAACTTCCCACACAAAAAAACTTCGAAAAGTTAATATGTTTACGAATATTTGGGCCATTTAGAGAAAATGGCAAACACGGATGTTTAATGCATTTTAAAAGAAAAGCAAAAGAGTTGAAGCCACGGGCGCGGCGTGCCGCCGCGCCAAAGCCTACTAGTTTCTTCTTTATTAGGGAACAAAACTCCAAATGAATTGTCCTTCGTCAAACATACATCCCAGTTAAAATTATCCACCGAAACAAGCCTATGGAGTTGAGAGATTACTTGTGAAACTGTCATCACTCCATCAGAGATAGAAATTCTGCCTGTACGGGAGTAAGAGGAAGATCAAAGAACATTAACTCATCATCACACGTACCATAAATCCGCAGCCGAGGATTAGGATCCAATTGAAGTGGGCAATCAGCATTAGCATGCCCAACACGCTCGTAGAAATCACACAACCACACACTGTTAGGATGATATCCCGCACGTTCGAGCCCAACGGCTCGATGTGGACCTTGTCTGCGCCCTGAGGGGGGGGGGCAACCTTATACTGTTGGTGGGCCCCTGTCGCCGCGCTATATAGATAGGTGGGGCTGGATGCACACGATACGAGGTTCGCCGTTCATGCTAGACACCCCACCGACATCCCTACCGATCTAGGGTTAGCGCGTGCCGACGGGAAGCTCCGCCATTGCCGTCATTTCTTCACCCACGCCACCACCGCCGCCACCATGTCGACGCCATCTGTTTCCTCCTAGCAGGGAGAAGGTAACCCTCTTTATCTCTCTCTCTCTCTCATTCAGCACATGTATAGAAATAGTAGCTACCCACACAAATCCTACCCTAGTTTGTTCCCTAGAAACAACATTGGTATCAGAGCTCCTCTAGATGGTAGATCTCGTGTTTTTTTCGGGTAGAAAAGAACAAAGAAATAGCGAACCCTAATTCCCACCGAACCAAAACCCTAACCCTAATTTTGAAAGGAGGAAAGAGGAAAAGAAAAGCTCACCGGTAGGGCCTCCGTTGCAACCGGCAAAGATGCACCGCCGCATGACGCGCCAGTTCCTCTCCATCCGACGCACATCAGCAAGTTGAGGCATCAGAGGAAGAACAACACTCCCACAATGGCAAAGGGTGCCGCCACTGAGCCAGTTTACGGAGGCACATTCACCCTCGAGGGGCGCCGGTCTCCTCTGCGCTGGTCCGTCTCATCTCGTCGCTCGCCGCCGGTCGAAGTACTGGTGCGAAGGGGAGAGGTGAAAAGGACATGGGGTGGAGGGGCTCCGCGCTGGGCTCCATGCTCCGCTCGTCGCCAGCGTGCTAGGCCGCGCGAGCGTGGGGAGCTGCCGGGCGGTGCCGCCACAGAGAGAGAATCAGAGAGAGGGTCGAGGGAATTGTTTTTAGGGTTACAATTTTTCCGATGGAGCGCCATCCGCTGACCGTTTTGTGCATCAGACGGCTGGCGGTCTTCCTCTGCACGCGAGGTGGGCTGGGGCACATGCGGGCCGCTGGCGAGCCGTAAGTGATAAGGGAGCGACCCACTGGATCCTCCTTGGTTGATGCCCGATCTTTCACAGCGAGAACCTGGGGTAGAGAATCCTCCCAACAACGCGATGAAGGCCGCCTGGAGAAGAGGGAACGAATCCAACAAGCAACGGATCGATGAACGATACGCCTCAAACCAAGAGCTAGATAATCCTTGATGAACACAAGAACCTTCGCAGCGGATAATATAGATAAACGGCAGCGCCGTACCCCCGGAGGGATGATACACGTGAACACACGCAATGGGGAAAACCCTAATATTTAGACTAAACTTGAGCTGTCCTAAACCCTAGCCGCCCCACCTCCTTATATGAGGGGGAAGTGGTCGGCTAGCCCTCGCTGGGCTGGGGTGCCCCTCTATGGGCCTAACCCTAGTTGGATTGGACAGGCCCAAATCCAACTGACTCACTGATAACCCTAATTTGGCCCACCACATGACCTGGCTACATTATCATCTCCTAATAATAAGATTATAATAAACTACTGATACAACCTTAGACCCAAATATCATATCAATGGTTGTCCTAGAGTACCAGGCCCGGATATCCATATCAGTAAGCCACGACTAGCAGACCGCAAAGCGACGCACCGTGCGGTGGGCAGAGGAAAAACGCTCACGTGGGATGTGGGCCGCGGGAGCAAAATTGGGCTGCGCACAATTTATTCATTCTTTTCCTAGTTTATTCTTTTCAGAGGCATTTTTTGACTGTTTTAGCTCAGCTTTTGGCCTATTTTTGTCTAGTTTTTCCTAACAAATTAAACTAACGTGATATTTGTTTTAGGAAATGAAAAGTAACAGTAATGCTTCTAAAAGGTGCAAATTTTAATGAATTTTCTTCATATTTTCCGCTGCAAATAGTAAAAGGTGCATTTAAATTTGAAAAATGCAAAAGTGACAATTAAAATTTAAAGAGCACGATTAAAGTGATTATTGTGATAATTGTGATTCTGTTATTTTATGACCATCGAGTATAATAACACGATCATGATTTGCTGTATTAATGTGTGTACTTATTTCTATTTTCTACCCAATGGTGATATAGATTTAAATTGCACAAACAATTATACATTTTAATTTTGACCAACGTTGGATTATTGCATGAAATTGTTGTTATGATTTCACTTCATTTTTGTTTTCAGGAGGGTACTACTTAATAAGCTGCATCAAGGATGTTTCAAACCTCATAGGTGATAACTACACTAAGTGGATGAAGAATGTGGATTTTGCCTTCGTTTATGCTAAGGTGAACTGGGTTCTGGACACCCCAAGGCCCACAAAGCCAAAATATTCAGTCAGAGATGACAAGGATGATGATGCTTCATGGGAGAAAAATAAAATATACCATGCTCCACTGGCATACACCCTAGATAACCAAAAGTGGCTAACTGGCAATAAAAAGTGCATAGGTTTTATAAAGAACACAATTGGGAACGCCATTAATTGTGGGCTCAATTGCAGAGTGTGCTTCCGTAGGGAAGTATCTTGAAAAGATAAAGAGCTAGTTTATTGTTTCTTCAAAGATATATGCTACTCAGCTGCTGAAGCAAGGCATAAGAGAGCACATCCTCAGGATGAGCAACATGGCTGCTAAGGTGAAGCCCATGGATGATGACCTAGAGCTCAAGCATGTACTTCTTGTCCACCTGGTTATGGCTTCACTGCCACAACAGTTCGACACGTTTGTTTCAACTACAACATGTCTCCTGGGAAATGGGACAGTCAAAGCACAAAATGGAGGTTCTCTGAACTATGTGAAGGACAACAAGAAAAGGAACTTCATTCAAAGCAACAATGGCTCTCCTTCAAAGCCATATGAAAAAGCTCACATGCAGTATCAGCATCAGCACAAGTCAATCCCCGTGGAGAAAGATCAGTGTCTCCACTGCAAGAAGACTAGCCATTACAAGAAAGATTGCCCTGAATGGATGAAGTATGTAATGGCAAAGAAAGGTAACAACATTGTTTCCTTTGTAAATAAATTCTAGTATACACAGTTTTCAAAATCTACTTGGTGGATTGACTCAGGTGCAACCATTCATGTTGCAAATTCTTTACAGGGATTCCATTCGACGCGGACTATGCAAAGAAGCGAAAGGCATTGAAGTCGCAAATGGAGTTCAAGCATAAGTTGAAGATGTTGGAAATATCCTTGGAGTTAGCTGATGGATTCACTATTCTACTTAGAGATGTTTTATTTGTTCCTTCATTACAGAGAAATTTAATTACTATTTCACGTTTGGACAAAGATAGTTATGAATTTTATTTTGGACATGACAAGTGTGCCATATGGTTTAATAATGCTTAAGTGGATGTTGCTTTACTTCACAATGAGCTTTATTTGTTATCCCAGCATGAAAACGTGTTGTTTTGTGTAATGTGAATGATCAAGTATCCGCGTCGGACAAAGGACAAAAGAAAAGAAAGAGAACTGATAAATCATCGAAATTATGCTATTGTCGCTTAGGCCATATTTTGAGGGGGAGAATACAAAGACTAGCTAAAAATGGAAATTTTCATCCATTAGAGTTCTCAGACATAGAATAATGCATAGATTGCATCAAAGGAAAATTTGTTAAGAAAATCAAAAAGGGTGCAAATCGAAGCACCACGACAATAGAAATAATTCACACCGACATTTGTGGACCATTTACTATGAACAGTGTGGATGGCTATGACTTATTCATAAGATTCACAGAAGATGACTCTCGATATGGTTATATTTATCCAATCAAAGAAAGAACAAAAACGTTGGATAAATTTAAAATATTCAAAGCTGAAGTTGAAAATCAGCATGATAAGAGAATAAAAATAGTAAGGTCTAATCATGGAGGGGAGTACTACGGTCAACACACTCCATAGGGACAAGTTCCCGGACCCTTTGCAAGGTTCTTACAAGAGACTAGAAAAGTAGCCTAGTATTCAATGCTGGGTGAGTCGCATCAAAATGGAGTAGCTGAAAGGCGCAACCGTACTCTTATGGATACGGTGCGCAATATGATGAGTTATTCCACCCTACCACTGGGATTGTGGATCGAGGCGTTAAAAACCGCCATTCACATTCTCAATGGAGTACCAAGCAAGTCGGTGCCCAAAACATCGTATGAGCTATGGACAAGAAGAGTACCTTCTCTAAACCATTTGAAGGTATGGGGGAGTCCAGCTGAGGCCAAAGTATTTAATCCAAATATTACAAAGCTAGATACAAACATAGTAAGCTGTCATTTCATTGGCTATCCTTAAAAGTTAAAAAGATATTGTTTCTACTATCACACGAATACACAGAGTTTGTGAAAACGAGACATGCAGTCTTCTTAGAAGATGACATGATGAGAGGGAGCATGGTAGCTCGGAAAATTGATTTTGTGGAGAATCGGGTGCATGCACCTATTCCGATGACTCAGGAGCCATTTTTCACGCTACATGTTGCAGTTGCACCGATAATCCCTGCGGTTTTGTGCAAGCACATGTTGTGACTCCACCCATGACAACGATGAGTGAAAATTCGGAACCTATCAGTCAGGAGCCGAATGAACCATTTGTTGAGCATGAGAGGGAGCAGCAACAACCACCTCTAGAAGCTGAGCCACAAGTTGAGGAACAGAATGCTCCAGA
Organism: Lolium rigidum; assembly: GCF_022539505.1. NCBI lineage: Eukaryota > Viridiplantae > Streptophyta > Magnoliopsida > Poales > Poaceae > Lolium > Lolium rigidum. The sequence continues at coordinate 237,797,544 of NC_061508.1, read as the reverse complement.
GAATGAGGCCCTTAGAAGGTCTACAAGAGCTAGAAAATAAACCATTTCTACTGATTATAAAGTTTATAATACAAAAACAATTCATATGGAAGCTGATCCCAATTCATATGAAGAAGCCATGAGAAGCCCTAACTCATCCAAGTGGGTGGAAGCCATGGAAGACAAAATAAAATTGATGAGTGCCAACGATGAGTGTCAAAACAATAGGCTGCAAATGGGTCTACAAAATCAAATAGAACTCCAATGAAAATGTAGAAAAGTAGAAAAGACGACTTGTGGCAAAAGGATTTACACAAAGAGAAGAGATAGATTACAATAAGAAATTTTTTCCAGTCTCATGTAAGGATTCCTTCGGAATTAAAATAGCACTAGTTGCACATTTTGATTTAGAGCTACCTCAGATGGATGTAAAGACAACATTTCTAAATGGGGATTTAGAACAAAATATCTACATGAAACAACCCAAAGGTTTTTATCATGGAGGGCTAGGAAGATATGGGATGCCGCCTAAGGCAATCCATTTATGGATCAAAGCAAGCCTCCAGATAGTGGTATCTAAAGTTTAATAAGAAAATTAAGAGATCTGAATTTAAAGAAAATGTTAAGGACAACTACGTTTATGTAAAGTTTAAAAATATGAAATATATTTTCCTAATTTATATGTGGATGATATCTTGCTTGCTAGCAGTCATGTTAGTCTAGTACAAGAGACAAAGAGTGAAGCATCATATGTTTTGGGCATAGAAATTCACCGAGATAGGAAAAATTGAGTACTAGAACTATCGCAAAATGCTTATTTAAGTATAATATACATAAGAGCAATGTTCACCTACCCCTAAAGTCAAGGGAAATAGTTTTGGGAAATTTCAAAGTCCCAAGAACCAATACGAGCTCGATCAAATAAAAGCGGTTCCATATGCTTCGGCCATTGGAAGCCTACATTATGCACAAGGGTGCACTCACCCTGCCTTAGCTTTTATCACTGGGGTACTCGGTAGATATCAAGAAAATCCAGGTATAGAACACTAGAAAATGGTAAAGAAGGAACTGAGTTATGTGAAAGCCACAAAGAACTACATGCTAATATATAGAAGATCTGATTCCCTAGAAATAAGAGAGTATTCAGATGCAGATTTTGCGGGAGATAAAGATGATAGAAAATCCACATCTGGATATGTGTTCACTCTACCAGGGGAGCTATTTCATGGAGAAGCTCCAAACATTCAATAGTTGCATCATCCATGATGTATGCAGAATTTATATCATGTTATGAAGCCACGGGGAAGGCATTATGGTTAAAGAAATTTATACCTGACTTGAAAGTGGTATATTATATTGACAAACCACTAAAGATGTACTGCAACTGATGTGGGCATTACCCTTCGGGTAACCAACATTAGACTATCTGCTCCGGCCCAACCAGGGGCCCATGAAGATTGCCCTACAACCAAGGTGGACCTATAAGTCGGTTCCAGTGAAAGAGACTTATGAGGACATCCCTACCACACAAATACCTCTGTCATTGCAAGATGAAGACAATGCCGCTGTGAAGCTCAAGTCCAATGAAATTAGGATTGGACCAATGACACGAGCTCGTGCGAAGCTACTTAAGCAACATGTGAATTTGTTCATAAGTGATACTTTGATCGATGAGAATTTTATACTGCCTAAGTCCTATTACTTATGTATGATCAGGTATGAGGAGGGAGCAAAAATTGCACGAGGAAGATAGGAGCAGCTGGACAAGAAGCTGGACGTGAAGCTGGCCATGAAGCTGGACATGAAGACATCCCATGGAAGCGCGAGAGAGGAGAGGGAGGCATGCGCGAGGGAAGAAGAACAAGTCCAGGCCGGTGCTGGATCCGGTCTGACCGACCACCACGCCGGCGCGTCCGGTCCCAGACCCGGTCGACCGGGCGCCACGCCTGACCGACCCGGCGCCGACCGGATTTCCCACCGGTGCCAACCGGGCCATGTCCAGTAAGCCCAGATGCCCCGCCCGGTCGCCACCCGGTCTCTGACCCTGGCCCAGTCGACCGGCCCCCAGACCGGCCGTGTCCGAGTTTGTCTCGACCAGATCTATTCTGGGTCGGTTATTTTTGTATCTTTTCGACATGAGGTCGTCCCGAACGCCTATGTAAGCGCCCAGGATGCCCCCACAATAGCCTAGACCACGTTTAAGATAAACCCTAGTTCATAGTTGATTGCTTTGCAACTCTATTGAGTCCCTACACCATCTTGCATTGATTTGGTGTTGATCTGAAAGTCTTGTGTGATATGTTGTTCCATTGGGAATTAGAAGGTTGCAACTTACCGCTTCGTGGTCGGCGGCTACGTGCGCAGGTGTGTGGAGTTGCGAATATCTTGCAGGGTTGAGAGCTGTTGCATTGGCGACAGGAACCAATCGAGAGATCTCGCTGCGTCATACAAGTTATCATCCACTTCATCAAGTCCGATGTGTTCGCCTAGTGATCATCATCACCACCGTTGCTTACTAAGAAGATCGGGCCACCCCTTATCATCTTGGTATCAGATTTCAGTGTTTCCTCGGTAAGTAATCCACAATTCACTCCATAGTTGAGTTTTGAGTGTTTTCCTATCCAGAAAAAGCCAAAAAAAATATTAGGGTTAGGGTTTGCCATAGCCTTAGATTGCACTAATTTTGAGTTTTAGTTGCTTTTCGTAGTTGTTTTTGCCTATCTTTTTCTTCCATCTAGTATTGTTAGGTTTTGTGTTTCCGCTTTCATCTAGAGTCAGTGTTGTTGCTCCGAGTCCACATAGCATATAGTGTGTTTGTCCAAACCATAGCCATAGCCTTTCGATATACGTGACTAGGAACTTCCCCAGAAGAGACTAGTTTTACCGCTCGACTGGCTGCTCATTAGGGTTTTGGTTCTTTGTATTATCTATTGGCCGTGTTATCAAGGAGTTGAGTCATAAAATCAAAAAAAAGAAAAGTGAAAAGAAGCAAAAAGAGCTACATAGCTGCGTGTGATAAAAAGAAAATTCCAAAAAGAAAAATTGAAGTGCTAGTAGAATCAAGTGAACGCCTAAGTTTTCTTTAACTGCACCCGTAGTTGAGCAATCTTGTGCCTATCCCGTTGAGCTTTGCTAGCGTCTCTCGAGTGCATTGCAACCTTTCATTCATATAGTTGCATTGCCACATTTATCGCATTGTGTGAGTATCATTGGTTGTCTACGGTCAGCGTTAGAGATTGTTATTGGTGAAAATAGGTAGCCCACCTACAGCCCCACACATATCCTGCTTTGTCATGTGATTGTTCTTATACCCTTGATATTTGCTTCGCTACATCCATGCACTAGTCATCACTACAAGTGGTAAGCAATACTAATTCACTTTGGAGCGGTAAGATTTCCTTTTCTTATCAGTTTTGAGTGAGTTGTGAGAGTACCACCACATATATTTGTTTTAGTGCACTCACTACAAGAAAAGTTGCCATGGCCGACGAAGTTGAAGTCGCGTCGTGGTTGCTGGTGTACCATGGCTGACGATTTTGGGTCTGTCCGTTGTGCATGTCAAAACATTTTTTTCTCGTTTCTAAGGCCACCTAGCCGGACGAAAACGGCCAAAACGTTGCGTATGGTGGCCCGGGACGTGGTGCATCTCGAATTCTCGGGTTCGCCGGCCGAGTCAACGCAAATCCGCACCGCCAAGGGATGTAGGGCCCAGATGGCAGCCTCTCTGGCATTGTTTTTTTTCTCGATCGCGCCATCTCGTTCAACGCTCTCCGATCGAGCCGTTTACGATGCAGGATCATGGGTCCCGCATGTCATCCTCTATGAACCAAAATTCTTTCTATTCTTGGATTTTTTTTGACCCCTGATTTCCGGCTACTTCCTTTTTCTTTTGATCCCTTGCCGCCTTGGAAACGTTGACACCGCTCGCTGCTAATTGGGACCCGCATGTCATCCTCTATGAGCAATCAACTTTCTTTTCTTGGAGTTTTTTTAGCACCTCAAATTTGGTCACTTGCCTTTTTCTTTCGATCCCCCGCCGCCTCTCAAACGGTGATACCGCTCGTCGCTAAATGGGACCCGCATGTCATCCTCTATGTACTATAAAACTTTCTTTTCTTGGATTTTTTTTGGCACCTCATATTTGGTCACTTACCTTTTTCTTTCGATCCCCCGCCGCCTCTCAAACGGTGAGACCGCTGCTGCTAAATGGGACCCGCATGTCATCCTCTATGTACTATAAAACTTTCCTTTCTAGGATTTTTTTTGGAACCTCATATTTGGTCACTTGCCTTTTTCTTTCGATCCCGTGCAGCCTCTCAAACGGTGATACCGCTGATGCTAAATGGGACCCGCATGTCATCCTCTATGTACAATCAAGTTTCTTTTCTTGAATTATATTTGGCTCCTGATATTTGGTCACTTGCATTTTTCTTTCGATCTCATGCCACGTTGAGGACCCTGCAGGCTCATGGGACCCACATGTCATCCTCTATGTACAATAAAATTTCTTTTCTTGGATTATTTTTGGCTCCTGATATTTGGTCACTTGCCTTTTTCTTTCGATCCCATGCAGCCTCTCAAACGGTGATACCGCTGCTGCTAAATGGGACCCGCATGTCATCCTATATGTACACTCAAGTTTCTTTTCTTGAATTATTTTTGGCTCCTGATATTTGGTCACTTGCCTTTTTCTTTCGATCTCATGCCACGTTTGAAACGTTGAGGAACCTGCTTGCTCATGGGACCCGCATGTCATCCTCTATGTGCTATAAAAGTTTATTTTCTTGGGTTTTTTTTTCACCCTCTGATTTTTGGCTATTTCCTTTTTCTTTTGATCCCCTGCCGCCTTGGAAACGTTGAGTAAGCTGATGACTCATGGGACCCGCATGTCATCCTCTATGTACAATCAACTTTCTTTTTCTTTTGATCTCAAGCCGCATTTGAAACGTTGAGACCGCTCGCCGCTAATTGGGACCCGCATGTCATCATCTATGTACAATAAAGTTTTTTTCTTGGATTATCTTTGGCTCCCGATATTTTGTCACTTGCCTTTTTCTTTCGATCTCATGCCGCCTTTGAAACGTTGAGTAAGCTGCTGGCTCATGGGTCCCGCATGTCATCCTCTACGAACAATAAAAGTTTCCTTTCTTGGAGTTATTTTTGACCCCTAATTTCTGGCTATTTGCCTTTTTCTTTTGATCTCCTGCCCCTTTGAAACGATGACGACGCAGCTGGCAGGTCGGTCCCACATGTCATCCTCTGTGAACAATAAAAGTTTCCTTTGATGGATTTATTTTGAACCCCTAATTAATTTCGGGATATTTCCTTTTTTCCTTTGATCCCCTGCCGCCTTGGAATCGTTGAGGATACTGCTGCCTCATGGGTCCCGCATGTCATCCTCTCAGAACGGTAAATGTTTCTTTTCTTGGATTTTGTTGACCAAATGATTTTTGGCTTATTTTTTCTTTCGATCTCCTGCAGCCTTTAAAACGTTCAGGGCGCTGCTGGCTCATGGGTCCCACATGTCAACCTCTGTGAACAATAAACGCTGAGGATGCTGCTGCCTCATGGGTCCCTGATGTCTACGCCCCCTCCTTTTCCTGTAGACAGTGTTGGGCCTCCAAGAGCAGAGGTTTGTAGAACAGCAGCAAGTTTTCCCTTAAGTGGATCACCCAAGGTTTATCGAACTCAGGGAGGAAGAGGTCAAAGATATCCCTCTCATGCAACCCTGCAACCACAAAGCAAGAAGTCTCTTGTGTCCCCAACACACCTAATAGGTGCACTAGTTTGGCGAAGAGATAGTGAAATATAGGTGGTATGAATATATATGAGTAGTGGCAACGGCACCTGAAAAGTGCTTTGCCCAGGACAGTAAACAAGCAGTAGTAACGCAGCAATAGTAACACAGTAAAATAGTAAACAAGCAGCGATAGCAGTATTTAGGAACAAGGCCTAGGGATTACACTTTCACTAGTGGACACTCTCAACATTGATCGCATAATAAATAACTCTTTCTCATATGTGCTACATACACTCTTTTGTTGGATGATGAACACATTGCGTAGGATTACACGAACCCTCAATGCCGGAGTTAACAAGCTCCACAATTCAATGTTCATATTTAAATAACCTTAGAGCATAATAGATCATTGCAAAATAAACCAAGAACTAACATAGTGCACACACCGTCCACATTACACTATGAAGGAGGAATAGATCACATCAATACTATCATAATGATAATTAACTCCACAATCTACAAGAGATCATGATCATAGCCTACGACAAGAACCACATGGTGCACACACTAGTCACCTTTACACCATGCAGGAGGAATAGACTACTTTAATAACATCACATGAGTAGCACACAACTAGTAGCGATACAAAGCTCATCATATGGATCTCAATCATGTAAAGCAGCTCATGAGATCATTGTATTGAAGTACATAGGAGAGAGATTAACCACATAGCTACCGGTACAGCCCCGAGCCTCGATGGAGAACTACTCCCTCCTCATGGGAGCAGCAGCGGTGATGAAGATGGCGGTGGAGATGGCAGCGGTGTCGATGGAGAAGCCTTCCGGGCACTTCCCCGTTCCGGCAGCGTGCCGGAACAGAGACTCCTGTCCCCCAGATCTTGGCTTCGCGATGGCGGCGGCTCTGGAAGGTTTCTGTGGGTTTCATCGAACGTGATAGGGTTTTCGCGACGGAGGCTTTAAATAGGCGGAAGGGCAGCCTCGGAGGGGCTCCGGGGCCACCACACCATAGGGCAGCGCGGCCCCCTCCGGCCGCGCCGGGGTGTAGTGTGGGGCCCCCAGGGCTTCTCCGGCGGCTCTCGGGTGTTCCGGATGCTTCCGGGCAAAATAGGAACTCGGGCGTTGATTTCGTCTCGATTCCGAGAATATTTCGTTACTAGGATTTCGAAACCAAAAACAGCGTAAAACGGAACCGGCACTTCGGCATCTTGTTAATAGGTTAGTTCCAGAAAATGCATGAATATGACATAAAGTGTGCATAAAACATGTAGATAACATCAATAATGTGGCATGGAACATAAGAAATTATCGATACGTCGGAGACGTATCAGCATCCCCAAGCTTAGTTCTGCTCGTCCCGAGCAGGTAAAACGATAACAAAGATAATTTCTGGAGTGACATGCCATCATAACTTTGATCATACTATTTGTAAAGCATATGTAGTGAATGCAGCGATCAAAACAATGTATATGACATGAGTAAACAACTGAATCATAAAGCAAAGACTTTTCATGAATAGTACTTCAAGACAAGCATCAATAAGTCTTGCATAAGAGTTAACTCATAAAGCAATAATTCATAGTAAAAGTATTGAAGCAACACAATGGAAGATTAAGTTTTAGCGGTTGCTTTCAACTTATAACATGCATATCTCATGGATAATTGTCAACATAGAGTAATATAACAAGTGCAATATGCAAGTATGTAGGAATCAATGCACTGTTCACACAAGTGTTTGCTTCTTGAGGTGGAGAGAAATAGGTGAACTGACTCAACAATAAAAGTAAAAGAATGGTCCTCCATAGAGGAAAAGCATCGATTGCTATATTTGTGCTAGAGCTTTGATTTTGAAAACATGAAACAATTTTGTCAACGGTAGTAATAAAGCATATGTATCATGTAAATTATATCTTACAAGTTGCAAGCCTCATGCATAGTATACTAATAGTGCCCGCACCTTGTCCTAATTAGCTTGGACTACCGGATCATCACAATGCACATGTTTTAACCAAGTGTCACAAAGGGGTACCTCTATGCCGCCTCGTACAAAGGTCTAAGGAGAAAGCTCGCATTGGATTTCTCGCTATTGATTGTTCTCAACTTAGACATCCATACCGGGACAACATAGACAACAGATAATGGACTCCTCTTTTATGCATAAGCATGTAACAACAATTAATAATTTTCTCATATGAGATTGAGGATATATGTCCAAAACTGAAACTACCACCATGGATCATGGCTTTAGTTAGCGGCCCAATGTTCTTCTCTAACAATATGCATGCTTAACCATAAGGTGGTAGATCTCTCTTACTTCAGACAAGACGAACATGCATAGCAACTCACATGAAATTCAACAAGGAGTAGTTGATGGCGTCCCCAGTGAACATGGTTATCACACAACAAGCAACTTAATAAGAGATAAAGTGCATAAGTACATATTCAATACCACAATAGTTTTTAAGCTATTTGTCCCATGAGCTATATATTGCAAAGGTGAATGATGGAATTTTAAAGGTAGCACTCAAGCAATTTACTTTGGAATGGCGGAAAATACCATGTAGTAGGTAGGTATGGTGGACACAAATGGCATAGTGGTTGGCTCAAGTATTTTGGATGCATGAGAAGTATTCCCTCTCGATACAAGGTTTAGGCTAGCAAGGCTATTTGAAACAAACACAAGGATGAACCGGTGCAGCAAAACTCACATAAAAGACATATTGAAAACATTATAAGACTCTACACCGTCTTCCTTGTTGTTCAAACTCAATACTAGAAATTATCTAGACCTTAGAGAAACCAAATATGCAAACCAAAATTTAGCATGCTCTATGTATTTCTTCATTAATGGGTGCAAAGCATATGATGCAAGAGCTTAAACATGAGCACAACAACTGCCAAGTATCACATTACCCAAGACATTTATAGCAATTACTACATGTATCATTTTCCAATTCCAACCATATAACAATTTAACGAAGAAGAAACTTCACCATGAATACTAAAAGCTAAGAACACATGTGTTCATATGAACCAGCGGAGCGTGTCTCTCTCCCACACAAGCATTTATTCAAACAAAAACAAAAACAAAAGCACACAGACGCTCCAAGTAAAGCACATAAGATGTGACCGAATAAAAATATAGTTTCAAGAGAAGGAACCTGATAATTTGTCGATGAAGAAGGGGATGCCCAAGGCATCCCCAAGCTTAGATGCTTGAGTCTTCTTGAAATATGCAGGGGTGAACCACCGAGGCATCCCCAAGCTTAGAGCTTTCACTCTTCTTGATCATAGTATATCATCCTCCTCTCTTGACCCTTGAAAACTTCCTTCACACCAAACTTCTCATAAACTTCATTAGAGGGGTTAGTACATAATCAAAAACTCCCATGTTCAGAGGTGACACAATCATTCTTAACACTTCTGGACATTGCTCAAAGCTACCGGAAGGTAATGGAACAAAGAAATCCACCCAACACAGCGAAAGAAGCAATGCGAAATAAAAGGCAGAATCTGTCAAAACAGAACAGTCCGTAAAGACGAATTTTTAATAAATACTTCCGTTGCTCAGATCAGAAAACTAAAAACTAATGAAAGTTGCGTACATATCTGAGCAACACGCACGTAAATTGGCATATTTTTCTGATTTTTCTACAGAGAAAACAGCCCAGATTCGTGACAGATAGAAATCTGTTTCTGCGCAGAAATCCAAATCTAGTATCAACCTTCGATTAGAGGCTTCACTTGGCACAACAAAACACAAAACTAAGATAAGGAGAGGTTGCTACAGTAGTAAACAACTTCCAAGACACAAATATAAAACAAAGTACTGTAGCAAAATAACACATGGGTTATCTCCCAAGAAGTTCTTTCTTTATAGCCATTAAGATGGGCTCAGCAGTTTTAATGATGCACTCATAAGAAATAGTAGTTGAAGCGAAAGAGAGCATCAAGAAGCAAGTTCAAAACAAATTTAAGCCTAACATGCTTCCTATGCATAGGAATCTTGTAAATAAACAAATTCATGAAGCATAATGCAACAAGCATAGAAAGATAAAACAAGTGTAGCTTGAAAAATTTCAGCACATAGAGAGGTGTTTTAGTAACATGAAAATTTCTACAACCATATTTTCCTCTCTCATAATAACTTTCAGTAGCAACATGAGCAAACTCAACAATATAACTATCACATAAAGCATTCTTATCATGAGTCTCATGCATAAAATTATTACTCTCCACATAAGCATAATCAATTTTATTAGTAATAGTGGGAGCAAATTCAACAAAGTAGCTATCATTATTATTCTCATCAAGTGTAGGAGGCATAGTATTATCATCATAAAAATTACTCTCCATAGTAGGCGGCGTTAAAAGACCAATATCATTATAATCATCATAAATAGGAGGCAAAGTATCATCAAAGAAAATTTTCTCCTCAATGCTTGGGGGACTAAAAAGATCATGAAAACCAGCTTCCCCAAGCTTAGAACTTTCTATATCATTATCAACAATGGTGTTCAAAGCGTTCATACTAATATTACTACCAAGCATGCAAATAAGATTCCATAGGTTTTTTAATTTTCGCATCAAACAATCCATGTTTTAAATCAGGAAATAGCATAAGAAGCTCATTCTTGTCCATTATGCCAAACTAGTGTAAACAAGAAACAAAAAGTTGCAATTGCAGGATCTAAAGGAAATAGCTTCGAGTACTTACAACGGCGAAAATAGCTTAGTATCCGAGATCCGGAGTGTGAGTACCTTTTACCTTTCCTCCCCGGCAACGGCGCCAGAAAATAGCTTGATGTCTACGCCCCCTCCTTTTCCTGTAGACGGTGTTGGGCCTCCAAGAGCGAGAGGTTTGTAGAACAGGAGCAAGTTTTCCCTTAAGTGGATCACCCAAGGTTTATCGAACTCAGGGAGGAAGAGGTCAAAGATATCCCTCTCATGCAACCCTGCAACCACAAAGCAAGAAGTCTCTTGTGTCCCCAACACACCTAATAGGTGCACTAGTTCGACGAAGAGATAGTGAAATACAGGTGGTATTAATATATATGAGCAGTGGCAACGGCACCTGAAAAGTGCTTTGCCCAGGACAGTAAACAAGCAGTAGTAATGCAGCAATAGTAACACAGTAAAACAGTAAACAAGCAGCGATAGCAGTATTTAGGAACAAGGCCTAGGGATTACACTTTCACTAGTGGATACTCTCAACATTGATCGCATAATAAATAACTCTTTCTCATATGTGCTACATACACTCTTTTGTTGGATGATGAACACATTGCGTAGGATTACACGAACCCTCAATGCCGGAGTTAACAAGCTCCACAATTCAATGTTCATATTTAAATAACCTTAGAGCATAATAGATCATTGCAAAATAAACCAAGAACTAACATAGTGCACACACTGTCCACATTACACTATGAAGGAGGAATAGATCACATCAATACTATCATAATGATAATTAACTCCACAATCTACAAGAGATCATGATCATAGCCTACGATAAGAACCACATGGTGCACACACTAGTCACCTTTACACCATGCAGGAGGAATAGACTACTTTAATAACATCACATGAGTAGCACACAACTAGTAGCGATACAAAGCTCATCATATGGATCTCAATCATGTAAAGCAGCTCATGAGATCATTGTATTGAAGTACATAGGAGAGAGATTAACCACATAGCTACCGGTACAGCCCCGAGCCTCGATGGAGAACTACTCCCTCCTCATGGGAGCGAGCAGCGGTGATGAAGATGGCGGTGGAGATGGCAGCGGTGTCGATGGAGAAGCCTTTCGGGGTACTTCCCGTTCCGGCGGCGTGCCGGAACGAGACTCTCGTCCCCCGGATCTTGGCTTCGCGATGGCGGCGGCTCGCGGAAGGTTTCGTGGGTTTCGTCGAACGTGATAGGGTTTTTGCGACGGAGGCTTTAAATAGGCGGAAGGGCAGCCTCGGAGGGGGCTCGGGGCCACCACACCATAGGGCGGCGCGGCCCCCTCCGGCCGCGCCGGGTGTAGTGTGGAGCCCCCGGGGCTTCCTCCGGCGGCTCTCGGGTGTTCCGGATGCTTCCGGGCAAAATAGGAACACTGGGCGTTGATTTCGTCCGATTCCGAGAATATTTCGTTACTAGGATTTCGAAACCAAAAACAGCGAGAAAACAGGAACCGGCACTTCGGCATCTTGTTAATAGGTTAGTTCCAGAAAATGCACGAATATGACATAAAGTGTGCATAAAACATGTAGATAACATCAATAATGTGGCATGGAACACAAGAAATTATCGATACGTCGGAGACGTATCAGTCCCGCATGTCATCCTCTCAGAACGAAAATGTTTCTTTTCTTGTATTTTTTACCAACAGATTTTTGGTTTATTTTTTCTTTCCATCCCCTGCCGCCTTTAAAACGTTGATGACGCTGCTGGCTCATGGGTCCCCGATGTCAGCCTCCCCGTACAAGAAACATGTGATATCTTGATTATTTTGCAGACAATAAACATTGTATTTCGCTCTGAGCTATTGCAAACGGATAAATTAAATCTTTATTTTTACATAAACAAACTTATATGTTGAATCTCCTTGTTTTGTGTTTTTGCGAAGCATAGGACTTTCCTGTTTTTTTTTAGAAAAATCGGAACTTTCCTGTTTTGGAGTGGGCTGAAATTGTACGAGTCAAAAGGCCCAGCAGGATAGTTCGAAGGCCCAGATGTCCAGATGCAGCCCAATTGAAATCTTTCTTTTCTTGGATTTTTTTCACCCCCGATTTCACGGCTACTTCATTTTTCTTTTGGTCCTGTGCCGCCTTGGAAATGTTGAGACCGCTCGTTGCAAAATGGGACCCGCATGTGATCCTCTATGTACAATAAAATTTCTTTTCTTGGATTATTTTTGGCTCCTGATATTTGGTCACTTGCCTTTTTCTTTCAATCTCATGCCGACTTTGAAACGTTGAGGAAGCCGCTGGCTCATGGGTCCCGCATGTCATCCTTTATGAACAATAAAAGTTTCCTTTGTTGGATTTATTTTTTACCCCTAATTTCTGGTTATTTGCCTTTTTCTTTTGATCCCCTGCCCCCTTTGAAACCATGACGACGCAGCTGGTAGGTCGGTCCCACATGTCATCCTCTATGAACAATAAAGGTTTCCTTTGATAGATTTATTTTTTACCCTAATTAATTTCTCGGCTATTTCCTATTTTTATTTTGATCCCCTGCCGCCTTGGAATAGTTGAGGATGCTGCTGCCTCATGGGTCCCGCATGTCATCCTCTCATAAAGGTAAAAGTTTCATTTCTTGGATTTTGTTTACCAACTGATTTTTGGCTTTTTTTTGTTTCGATCTCCTGCCGCCTTTAAAACGTTGACGACGCTGCTGGCTCATGGGTCCCCAATGTCAGCCTCCCCGTACTGCAAATCCTCTTTCTGCAAAGGTTGTATTTCTAGCTAGATAGCTAAGGTGGATTCGAATCTGCCGTGGTTCGAGCAGACTCGTGTAAGCCTTCTTGCACTCGATTAATGGAACTAGTGTATAGCAAGGTCAAGACATGTGGCTTGGTGTAATGAATCTATTTGAATCATGTTGTGGATTCAATCTGATAGTTCTCTAACAAGTCAGCCAAAATAGAAATTAAGTTTTTTTCTAAAACGAAATGCAAATTAAGATGAACACAAACATTAGTTATCATAATAGCTGATCATACATACATACTTGCTAAGAGCAAAAGCTTGCCGTAGTTTTACCACCCATACAATTAATTAGCAGTTCAGATAAGATAACCTTATATAAGTATAACTACAAATGCATTTGCTAAGGGCTCATGGGACAACAGAACTAGACAACCGCAAACTTGATGACCAGCATGTCACAACGGCATCGAAAGATCTTGACCTTCAACTTTGATCCAATGCGAAGTTTGGCACCGTCAATGAACTTTTTCCACCTGGAAGTAACAGCCAAGCGGCCATCTGTGGGACTGACGGAGTACCGTCCCTCCACGGTGAGACCTTCACTCTCCATGACGAGGGAAATCTTGCCCCTTCGGCCAGCATTGAGATCCTTGGCGATACTTTTAGGCAATTTCGGATTCAAAGCAAGAGATACCAACAAAAATTAGTCAATGGCACCAATGCACTCGAAGACCGAACCATGTGAGACTTTGAGCAGAGAAGACATCAAGATAAGAGCAGTTATGCTGTCATATACTCACGAACATAGCCTTCAGATGCGTCCTGGTCACCACACGGGTGGCCACAGCAATGAGCCGAGACCTCGGTGATCTGGCTGGGGCAGGTGCAGGAGCCTGGGCTGGTACACGAGCTGGTGCTGATGCAGGAGACTGCTGGGCAGGTGCAATAAACGGTGCCTCTAGAGGAACCGGTGCCGATGCGAGGAGACCGTTGGGCAGGTGCGATGAACGGTGCAGCTAGAGGAACCAAGTGCTTGATGTAGGAGCCTGCTGGGCAGGTGTAGTATATGGGGCCTCTACGAGGAACCAATGCCGATGTAGGGGCCTCGCTGGGTAGATGCAATAAACGGTGCTTGGTACAGGAACCGGTGCTGATGCGAGAGAGTGGGAAGCCGGTGCCGGTGCCTGGTGTGGGTGCCCTTTGTGACATCCGCTCTCGTTCCATCGTGGGATCCGCAGCTTTGATCATGTTAAACCCAGCAAGCTAGAACAGAGGGAATGGTTTAGAACAACTGCTCGTAATGCAGTAATCAAAGGATATGAGTACAAAAAAGTTACATATTATATATTTGGAAGTGTCTCCAACTGCGTAAGCGCTTACGTATATCTGCCCGTTTGAGTTTCGATCCTAGCTCGTCGCCCTTCTTCAGACCGTAGTCAAAAGCAAACTTTCTCCAATCATGTCAATACAAATATGTGATGGCATGCGTCATGTAGACATACACCTCATAGACCGTGTAGGTGTTCATCAATTTGCCATTGCCATGCATAGTGAAAGACCCTTCATGCGGACACATCTGGTTAATCATTGGATGAAGTTCACAAGGTACGATCTGCAGTGAAAATTGATACTAATGTAAGAAGCGAGGAAGACTAAAAACAAGACTTTACTATATGCCAATTCATGCTAAACCACTGAGAATACATACCTGTAACTCTGTGAAGGAGTTATTAGAAAGGTAGATAGAGCCATAGGAGGTGTTATATGCGGGGTATGTACATGGGCCCGCCATATTCCCACAAGCTCGGCATCGGGATGGTGAAGGAAACATGGGAGGTACTACTCGGTGCGTAGCGCTGAATGTAAGTGGAAGAATTAGGTTGTGTAAAGTGCATAGTTCGAGAGCAATGCAAATGTTGACAAGCGAGTGCATAACACTATGTTACAAACTGAACAGTCAAAATTTAGTGTATGATGAATATAAGCATGCTAATTTGGCGTTTCCGAATTCCAAGAAGCGATGAGACAGAGCTGGTGATAATATCAGAAATAAATCATGGCATGTATATGTGGCTTAAGAAAATATACCCGAACCCTTGGATGGTTACGGCCCGGCTGGTCCTTGGACTTGAGCTTATATAAGCATCCAGAAGGTGGGGCTGACGATGAACTTGGTGGCAGCCTCTACAGATGCCTCATCGGCGACAGCTTGCAATCCTTTTGACCAATGAAGGCTTAGCAGCTTCGACCGCATATGAAAATTGATGAGCAACGGACATCAGCAAGTGATATATAAAATGAATCTATGAGACACCGATGCATATAGTGCTGGATGTAAGTGGAAGAATAGGGTTGTGTGTGTTTCGAACTATTGGTAAGCATAATTAGACAAAGCCGGCAATAAACGCGACAAATCAAATCATGTATGAGGATTAAGAAAATATACCTGCTTAAAAAGGATACCACCCAGCTGGCTCGTGGCCTTGTGCTTGAGGAGGTTTTCGAGAAGATGGTGGCGGCACCATCATCTTCACAGAGCAGACCTCATCGGGATCATTTTTTATCCATTTGAGTAGAGGCACTGAAGCTTCATCCTCGCATATGAATAGCAACAGAACTCATCATTGATATTTAATAAATCTATGAGATGGACTGATGCAAAAAGTGCGGGATGTAAGTGGAAGAATAGGGTTGTGCATAGACAACGAGTTGACAACAATGCAAATGATTACAAAAGAAGCCAACGGAACTCAACAGTTTATATACTTGGATGAGACAGACTGAAAAGTGAAAAATTAGTGTATGATGATTGTAAGCAAACGTAGTGTTTCTGAACTTTTGGTAAGCATTAGGCAAAGCCAACAGTAATTAAACAGATAATAATAAAATCATGTATGTGGATTAAGAAAATATACCAGATTCATTAAAAGGTCACCACCCAACTGGCCCATGGCCTCGTGCTTGTAGAGGTTTTCGGATGATGGTGCCGGCACCATCGTCCTCACAAGCAGCCTCATCAGCCTCATTTTGCATCCACTTGAGTAAAGGCGCAGCAGCTTCAACTCGCATAAGAATGGGAACAGATCTCAGCAGTGATATTGAATGACTCGAGACAGAATGATGCATATAGTGCTGGATGTAAGTGGAAGGGTATGGCTGTGTATGGACAACAGTTCACAACAATGCAAGGGTGTGTTCGGTTCTGAAACAGCGTGGAATGGAATGGAATGGTTCCATTTCAGAGGAATGGAATGGTTACATTTTTTTCGGTTGGGAAAAATGGAGAGCGGAACAGATCAAGGTTAAACTAATCATTTGCCTCAAAATTGTAATTAGCAATTGCAAATGACATTTAATCTCAAAATCGTAATTAACAGTGCCTAATGGTGCTCTTTTAATCTAAAAATCGTAATTAACATCATTTTTTGTTGGGTTAGGGGAACTGGAGAGTAGATGAACATTACCGTATGATGATTGTAAGCAAACGAATTTGGTGTTTCTAAACTTTTGGCTTCGAGATCTTATGGGCTTCAACTATAGCCTACCCCAACTTGTTTGGGACTGAAAGGCTTGGTTGTTGTTGTTGTTGTAAACTTTTGGCAAGCATTAGAAAAAACCGACAATAAACAGACAAATATCAAGGCATGTTTTGTGGATTAAGAAAATATACCATATTCATTAAAAGATCACCACCCAGCGGGCGCGTGGCCTTGTGCTTGTAGAGGCATTTAGAAGATGGGGGCGGCATCAACATACTGGCAGCCTGATCGACCGCAGTTTTGATCTTCCTTTTGAGTAAAGGCCCTAAAGTTTCGATCGCATATGATTAGCAAAACAAAAGGCAGACCTCAGCGAGTGATATTGAATTATTGTATGAGATAGACTGATGCATATAGTGGATGCTCTTAGCCTTTTGCACCATGAACACTAGCTATGGACAGACAAAAGAAACTACTCCAGTTGACTCAACTTTGTCTAGATACCTCCATCCCAAAGCTTAAGGCTTATTTATTTTTGAGAAATCAAAACAAGTAAAGTTTGACCAAAATTTTAGAACATTCTATCAACAAATATAATATTGTGTAGATACCGTAGGAAAATATATTTCACAACCTATTTAATGATATTAATTTTGTATTTTGCATGTTAATGATTTTTGGTAAAAGCTTAGTCAAACATGGTATAGTTTGACTTTCTAAAAATAATATAATCCCTAAGCTTTGGGATGGAGGTAGTAGTATCTAGAGCTAAAAACACATCTAGATACATCCGTATCTACGGATAGTTGAGTCAATAAATTTGGATCCGAGGAGTATCGATTCGTACTACATCATGGTAAGTTGGTTAAAAAAAATTACCCCTCGGCGGTCCCCGCCCAGCTCGGCGAGTGGCATTTCGCTTCTTGTGCTCGCAGATCGGGCCATGCTCCCGCATCGAGTGGGGCGCTATTCTCGTTCCCCATAGCCTCAGCATGGAACCTGGAGGTACCAACCTGATACAGAGAATATAGAGCATGGTGTCACAGAGGCTTTATGCACAAACAGCTGAAGACATGTGCTACTTTAAGCATCTTCCAGAACATGAACAGATTGAGGATGCAGACAGACAGAGTGGATAAGCAAACGGAGTACTTGCTTTGCGGGGCTGGGGACGCAGCTCAGGCTCAGCCAACTGCCCACATGCGTGGTGGCCTTACGCTCCATTGCCCCCCACCACCACCGAGGTATTTCCTTTCCTGTACAAGCTGACGAAAGATACATTGAGGATCTGCAGAAACTACAAAGGTTGCAAATGTCGACAAATAAAGGAAGAACACCCCAATCCAAGCAAAGGTAGCCCCCGCCCCCACCCCCATCAATCACTCCCAGCGCGAGGGTGACCAGAAAGACATCCCTTCGCCCAGAATAGGAAATAGTAGATGCGCAAGATATCGAGGTGAGGAAAAAGAACCGATCTCGAGAAAGGAAAGAGCATTACTAGTACTACCTAATCCGCTTGGTCTAGATGCGGCTTGCCCCTCCAAGCCGGACGCCCGGACGGTGGAGGCGAAAGGAGGGGATCGAGCTAGCGGCTTGCATCCGTCGGCTGTCGGCACTCGATCGGGAGAGACAAAGGGGGCTACATAAAGGGGAGGGGTAACATATTTTATTACACAGTGAACTTACTGATGTGACTAGTCATTACATGTCTCACTAAAACTGGGGCCCATAGTGTGGCACCCCAAATTCACTTGAACCTGCACGTCGGGACGCATTGGCGCGTCAAGAAAACCCCAGAATTGTAGCGGGGAAATGAAACATTTCACAAAAATTCGAAATTCAAGCACACTGCCATGCGCCAAGCACACGGGCTGTTCCTTCCTCTTCCTCGGTTCCTCCTCCCCTATCCGAAAAAACCCCAAATCCCAAGCTCAAACAACAACAAAAAAAACCAAATCCCCTGGCCGCCATGCATGTCCTCGTTAACCCGCTGGAGATCGTTCCCGGACGAGGCGGACCCCCCGCCCTGAGATCCCGAGTTCGTCCGTTCCGTCCACCTCGAGGCACTGCGTGCTGTCTCCGCAGCCGGCGGCTTGAGGGCGCTGCAGAGGAAGTTCCGCCGGAAAGTGCTCATGGCAACCGTGCAAGCTCACCGGCGTGCTGTATCCCGAGAGGAACTGGTCAAAGCTTTGCTATTCGCAAAAAAAAGCGGGCCAAGATCTGGTCAAAGCTTCGTCGATGGCTTGCCGCGAGAGGCTTGGAGTCCGGAGTCAATAAACTAGCTGCTCGGAGGACTTGGGCGGTTTACACCGATTCATATTAATTGACTCAAGTTTGTTAGTCTAGTTAACAAATGCATCTAGATACATCCATATCTAGACAAAATTGAGTCAATTAATATGAATCAGAGGGGAGTGCCTGAAAGTGTTTCATGCTACCAATTAATGCACTGGCAGGACTGGCTGTAGAAGTAATTGTGCTACTACTCAAATGATGAACTGATTGTGTGGATATCAAATTTTGCAACGCGATCATCCACTGAATGCTTAATTATAGTTCTAGCACCAAAGGCGTACAAATCATAACAAATATAGTACATACTACAGCACCAGAACATAAGAGTACGAATCATAAAGTAGCTCAACATTTTGCATCAGGGCTAGGTGGTCCCGAGACTACCGGGACGCCCCGATGATCTCCGGCGTGCATCCGCTTCAACGCAAAGTTGTGTACTCGGTCCACGGCCTCCTTCTGTAGGCTGGATAATCTCAGGTGCAGGACCTTCGTCTATGAAAGGCTCGTCATCAGTACCATCCACGGGTGCATCAGGGCTGGGTGGTCTTGAGACTACCCGGACGCCACTGATGATCTCTGGGCGTGCATCCACTTCAACGCAAAGCTGTGTACTCGGTCCACGGCCTCCTTCGTAGGCTGGATAATCTCGGGTGCGGGACCTTCGTCTATGAAAGGCCCGTCATCGGTACTCATCCACAGTGCATCAAACTGAGATTCATCTTCAAATCTCCCATCAAACCGAGAGACCTCTTCAACTCTATGCTTCGCAATTAGTACATCAACAGATTAGACAAACATCTAAGGGATGCAACTCCGAACAAATGCCGTTTTACATATTTACCTTCTCATCTGGCACAGCACATGTCCCAGAGCTAAAACCCGGTTCCTGAAGCAAGCGCTTTTTCTCTCCTTCCCGTCCATCCATCTGCAACAAGTTAAATTTGAGTACAGAACTTGCACAGCAATGCAAACTATTGATCGAAACAGCGGCAGCATCAATATAAATAATTAACTACATATGCCAGCACACATACAGTGTGAGCAAGATCTGCTTCTCCCGCTGAAGGATCATTATGTGGTTCACCATGATAAACCCACCTAACATATGTGTGGTCCATCCCAAAAATGTGTAAATGATCTTCCACTACATGGTGAGGCCTCTTCTCACCATTCATACATGTGCAGCGCGGGCAATACACGTCCAGGTCGTGACCTTCATGAGCTCTAATAAACCCCATAAAGGGTTGAACACCATTTATATATGAAGGGGAACATAAGTGTCCATGCAGTATCCAAGTTCTCGTCCATCCGTTTAATTATGAGATACAGTGGTTGGTGATTAATTTAAGGCGAAGTAGGAAATGTATATCCATCGAGTACAAAACTATACTAGTACATGATTATGCATTTCAGCAATCATGTCGAGTACAAAACAAAAAATGCCCATCGACATTTTAGCAAACAGATCGTGTGCAAATCTCTGCCATGGCATTTCAGCAAATTAACGGATCGAGCGCAGAACTGACTCTATATGCCCACGCAAATGAACAAATTGATTGAGGACAAATCGAGCGGAAAACTATAAAGTGCCAATTAGTTCGAGCATACTGACGATTTTTTTAGCAGCATCAAGAAAATATAAATCGTTAGGCCGTCTTGCCCGATGCATGATTGAGCTAGAGATAGCAACCCTACCGCTGATCAACTTGACCGCCGGTGCGTCTCGAGAAGAACGACGGGGAGGGGAAGCTTCTTCTTCGCACGGACGGGATGGGGAGGGGAAGCTCTTCGCACGGACGGGGATAAGTTGTGTAGCGGTGGGTGGGGGTCATGCGGCCGGGCCGCCCGGTAGGTGGTGTTTAATGGAGTTGCGTGTGTAATTTGCCGTGCACAAGGTTGAGGAATAGGCAGTTCCCTTTGCCGCGCGCACAATTCAAACTATCCCGCCCATGTAGTTTAAATTCGCCCTATTTTTGTTAAATCGACATAAAGTCATGTGAGTGGGTGGAAATTAGCAAAGTTGCTTGAAAAATAGTAAAACTCTGGAATTATCCTTTAAATATGCTCTACTTCCTGTGAAAATTGGGGTGTGGAGGCATGTTGAGCTGTTTTATTTGTACCTTCTTCATTAAAACTCCCATTTTATGCACTTTGGATGGAAAGAAATCATTTGTACATAAATTTTGACAACGCCATTTGCAAACATTAATTGTTTTACATGCCAAGATGCACCCATCCACCAAATATGGGGCAAAAGTTTATCACAATCTAGATATATATGTATAATTAGTGAGGGACCCCTTTTGATTTTGTGCAATTTCCACTAATTAGCTAGAGAGAAGGGGTCAGTTAATTAGGCCATGTTAGGGGCTATGTGTTTTAGATTAGGGTTGTGTGGATTCAAATACAACTTCTATATTTGTGTGCTATGATTAATCAAAACTAGACCGATCGACTGCACACACATTATTAGAGGCACATGCCTTTGCGCACAAAGTGCATGTGCGTGTTGTTGGCCACCAACGAGAGAGCGGCGAGAGAGCGATTGAAATCTCCAAATTAAACACATATATAAGCATACATGGTTAGGCCATGCATGCATATTTATTATATATATTGTGAGGCAAATAAATTAAAGTACATGTGTATATATATAAGTGTGTTTCTTGGCCACCAACGATATATAGATCGAGAGAGAGAGATTGAAATATATATATCCCCAAGAATATCTTCAAACATGTATTGAAATATATGCACGAATGATATGCAAGGTATGCCATGCGCACATGCACACTAATTATATATATTATGAGACAACTTAATCAAATGTGTTTTCATTGGAGATCGAGAACTTGTCAAAAATCAAGTTAATTAATTTATCAGCGCTAATTAGTTAATTGGTCGCCTACTTGATGAGCAATTAAGTGTCGTTGGCCTATATATATATATATATATATATGTAGGGTTTAATTAGGGTTTAGGGTTTAGGGTTAGCTAGCTAGGGTTTTAGGGTTAGGGTTTACGGTCTAGGGTTTAGGGTCTAGGGTTTAGGGTTTAGTGTTTAGGGTGTTTAGGGTGCACATTTAGGGTTTATGGTCTAGGGTTTAGGGTCTAGTATTTAGGGTGTACGTTTAGGGTATAATTAGGGATTAGGGTTTTAGGGTTTAAGGTTTAGGGATCAACGATCGAGTGCACACACACATTATTAGAGGCACCCGCGCCTTTGCGCATAAAGTGCATGCGTATATATATAAGTGTGTTTCTTGGCCACCAACGATATATAGATCGAGATAACAGAGAGATTTAAATATATATATCCCCAAGAATATGTTCAAAAATATATTGAAATATATGCACGAATCAAGTTAATTAATTTATCAGCGCTAATTAGTTGGTCGCCTGCTTGATGCGCAATTAAGTGTCGTTGGCCTATATATGTAGGGTTTAGGGTTTAGGGTTAGCTAGGGGTTAGGGTTAGGGTTAGGGTTTAGGGTTTAGTGTTTAGGGTTTAGGGTTTAGGGCTTTAGGGTTTAGGGTTTAGTGTTTAGGGTGTTTAGGGGGTGTATGTTTAGGGTATAATTAGGGATTAGGGATTAGGGTTTTAGGGTTTAAGATTTAGGGATCATCGATCGAGTGCACACACACATTATTAGAGAGGCACCCGCGCCTTTGCGCATAAAGTGCATGCGTATATATAAGTGTGTTTTTTTGCCACCAACGATATATATATAGATCGAGATAGAAAGAGATTGAACTATATATATTTATCCCCAAGAATATGTTCAGATATATATTGAAATATATGCACGAATGATATGTGCAAGGTATGCCATGCGCTCATGCACACTAATTATATATATATTATGAGGCAACTTAATCAAATGTGTTTTCATTCGAGAGAGAACTTATCAAGATTCAAGTTAATTAATTTATCAGCGCTAATTAGTTGGTCGCTTGCTTGATGCGCAATTAAGTGTCGTTGGCCTATATATATATATGTAGGGTTTAATTAGGGTTTAGGGTTTAGGATTAGCTAGCTAGGGTTTTAGGGTTAGGGTTAGGGTTAAGGTTAATTAATTAGGGTTTAGGGTCTAGGGTTTAGGGTTAAGGTTAATTAATTAGGGTTTAGGGTCAAGGGTTTAGGGTTTAGGGTTTGGGGTTTGGGGTTTAGTGTTTAGGGTTTAGGGTCTAGGGTTAGGGTTTAGGGTTTAGGGTTTAGGGTGTAGGGTTTAGGGTTTAGGGTTTAGCGTTTAGTGTTTAGGGTGTTAATTTAGGGTGTACGTTTAGGGTATAATTAGGGATTAGGGATTAGGGTTTTAGGGTTTATGGTTTAGGGATCATCGATCGAGTGCACACACACATTATTAGAGGCACCCGCGCCTTTGCGCATAAAGTGCATGCGTATATATATAAGTGTGTTTTTTGGCCACCAACGATATATATAGATCGAGAGAGAAAGATTGAAATATATATATTTATCCCAAAGAAATATGTTCAGATATATATTGAAATATATGCACAAATGATATGTGCAAGGTACGTATGCCATGCGCGCATGCACACTAATTGTATATATATTATGAGGCAACTTAATCAAATGTGTTTTCATTCGAGAGAACTTGTCAAGATTCAAGTTAACTAATTTATCAGCGTGCTAGCTAATTAGTTGGTCGCCTGCTTGAGGCGCAATTAATTAAGTGTCGTTGGCCTATATATATATGTAGGGTTTAATTAGGGTTTAGGGTTTAGGGTTAGCTAGCTAGGGTTTTAGGGTTAGGGTTAAGGTTAATTAATTAGGGTTTAGGGCCTAGGGTTTAGGGTTTAGCAGGGTTTGGGGTTGGGGTTGAGGGTTAGGGTTTAGGGTTTAGGGTTTAGGGTGTAGTGTTTAGGGTTTAGGGTCTAGGGTTTAGGGTTTAGGGTTTAGGGTCTAGGGGTTTAGGGTTTAGTGTTTAGGGTGTTAATTTAGGGTGTACGTTTAGGGTATAATTAGGGATTAGGGATTAGGGTTTTAGGGTTTAAGGTTTAGGGATCATCGATCGAGTGCACACACACATTATTAGAGGCACCCGCGCCTTTGAGCATAAAGTGCATGCGTATATATAAGTGTGTTTTTTGGCCACCTACGATATATATATAGATCGAGAGAGAAAGATTGAAATATATATATTTATCCCCAAGAATATGTTCAGATATATATTGAAATATATGCACGAATGATCATATGTGCAAGGTATGCCATGCGCTCATGCACACTAATTGTATATATATTATGAGGCAACTTAATCAAATATGTTTTCATTCGAGAGAACTTGTCAAGATTCAACAAGTTAATTAATTTATTAGCGCTAATTAGTTGGTCGCCTGGTTGATGCGCAATTTAGTGTCGTTGGCCTATATATATATGTAGGGTTTAATTAGGGTTTAGGGTTTAGGATTAGCTAGCTAGGGTTTTAGGGTTAGGGTTAGGGTTAAGGTTAATTAATTAGGGTTTAGGGTCTAGGGTTTAGGGTTTAGGGTTTGGGGTTTAGTGTTTAATTAGGGTTTAGGGTCTAGGTTTAGGGTTTAGGGTTTAGGGTGTAGTGTTTAGGGTTTAGGGTCTAGTGTTTAGGGTGTTTACGGTGTACGTTTAGGGTATAATTAGGGATTAGGGTTTTAGGGTTTAAGGTTTAGGGATCATCGATCGAGTGCACACACACATTATTAGAGGCACCCGCGCCTTTGCGCATAAAGTGCATGCGTATATATAAGTGTGTTTTTTGGCCACCAACGATATATATATATATATATATATATATATATATATAGATCGAGAGAGAAAGATTGAAATATATATATTTATCCCCAAGAATATGTTCAGATATATATTGAAATATATGCACGAATGATATGTGCAAGGTATGCCATGCGCGCATGCACACTAATTGTATATATATTATGAGGCAACTTAATCAAATGTGTTTTCATTCGAGAGAACTTGTCAAGATTCAACAAGTTAATTAATTTATTAGCGCTAATTAGTTGGTCGCCTACTTGATGCGCAATTTAGTGTCGTTGGCCTATATATATATAGGGTTTAATTAGGGTTTAGGGTTTAGGATTAGCTAGCTGGGGTTTTAGGGTTAGGGTTAGGGTTAAGGTTAATTAATTAGGGTTTAGGGTCTAGGGTTTAGGGTTTAGGGTTTAGGGTTTGGGGTTTGGGGTTTAGTGTTTAATTAGGGTTTAGGGTCTAGGGTTAGGGTTTAGGGTTTAGGTTGTAGTGTTTAGGGTTTAGGGTCTAGGGTTTAGGGTTTAGTGTTTAGGGTGTTTAGGGTGTACGTTTAGGGTATAATTAGGGATTAGGGTTTTAGGGTTTAAGGTTTAGGGATCATCGATCGAGTGCACACACACATTATTAGAGGCACCCGCGCCTTTGCGCATAAAGTGCATGCGTATATATAAGTGTGTTTTTTGGCCACCAACGATATATATATAGATCGAGAGAGAAAGATTGAAATATATATATTTATCCCCAAGAATATGTTCAGATATATATTGATATATGCACGAATGATATGTGCAAGGTATGCCATGCGCGCATGCACACTAATTGTATATATATTACGAGGCAACTTAATCAAATGTGTTTTCATTCGAGAGAACTTGTCAAGATTCAACAAAGTTAATTAATTTATTAGCGCTAATTAGTTGGTCGCTTGCTTGATGCGCAATTTAGTGTCGTTGGCCTATATATATGTAGGGTTTAATTAGGGTTTAGGGTTTAGGATTAGCTAGCTAGGGTTTTAGGGTTAGGGTTAGGGTTAAGGTTAATTAATTAGGGTTTAGGGTCTAGGGTTTAGGGTTTAGGGTTTGGGGTTTGGGGTTTAGTGTTTAATTAGGGTTTAGGGTCTAGGGTTAGGGTTTAGGGTTTAGGGTGTAGTGTTTAGGGTTTAGGGTCTAGGGTTTAGGGTTTAGTGTTTAGGGTGTTTAGGGTGTATGTTTAGGGTATAATTAGGGATTAGGGTTTTAGGGTTTAAGGTTTAGGGATCATCGATCAAGTGCACACACACATTATTAGAGGCACCCGCGCCTTTGCGCATAAAGTGCATGCGTATATATAAGTGTGTTTTTTGGCCACCAACGATATATATATAGATCGAGAGAGAAAGATTGAAATATATATATTTATCCCCAAGAATATGTTCAGATATATATTGAAATATATGCACAAATGATATGTGCAAGGTATGCCATGCGCGCATGCACACTAATTGTATATATATTATGAGGCAACTTAATCAAATGTGTTTTCATTCGAGAGAACTTGTCAAGATTCAAGTTAATTAATTTAGCAGCGCTAATTAGTTGGTCGCCTGCTTGATGCGCAATTTAGTGTCGTTGGCCTATATATATGTAGGGTTTAATTAGGGTTTAGGATTTAGGATTAGCTAGCTAGGGTTTTAGGGGTAGGGTGATGACCCACAAGTATAGGGGGTGTATCGTAGTATTTTCGATAAGTAAGAATGTCGATCCCAACGAGGAGCAGAAGGTGTTGACAAGCAGTTTCGATGAAGGATTCCCTGTAAATGCTCACAAACAAGTATTCAGGGGGTTTTGATGTAACAGTTGAATAAAGTACGAGTAAGTAAAGTGTGAGAGTAACAATTGCAGCGAGTGGCCCAATCCTTTTTAGCACAAAGGACAAGCCGGTTTGTTTACTTATAATGACCAAACGTTCTCGAGGACACACGGGATTTTAGTCTAGTGCTTTCGCTACATACGGCTAAATAATCTTCATTGTTATGATAAGTGTTGTGTGGGTGAACCTATGCTAATGTACCGCCCTTCCTAGGACTAATACATACTTGTGATTATACCCCTTGCAAGCATCCGCAACTACAAGAAAGTAATTAAGAATAAATCTAACCACAGCCTTAAACTCGAGATCCTCGCTATCCCTCCCGCATCGATATACCAACGGAGGTTTAGGTTTCGTCACTCCGGCAACCCCGCAATTGGCAAACGAGTACAAGATGCATTCCCCTAGGCCCATAAATGGTGAAGTGTCATGTAGTCGACGTTCACATGACACCACTAGAAGAATAACACCACAACTTAAATATCATACCATTGAATATTACTCAACCATAGTTCACTACTAACATTTAGACTTCACCCATGTCCTCAAGAACTAAATGAACTACTCACAAGACATCATATGGAACATGATCAGAGGTGATATGATGATGAATAACAATCTGAACATAAACTTGGTTCAATGGTTTCACTCAATAGCATCAACAACAAGTAGGAATCGATACCGGGAGAGTTTCCCCTATCAAACAATCAAGATCAAACCCAAATTGCTACGGCGGTGACGGTGTCCAGCGGTGGAGACGGCGGTGATGATGGTGGAGATGATGATGATGGTGATGGAGATGATGTCCAGCTCGATGACGGTGACGATGGCGTCGATTTCCCCTCCGGGAGGGAATTTCCCCGGCGGATTCCTGCCCGCCGGAGAGCTCTTTCTCTCTCGGTGTTCTCCGCCCCGCGAGGCGGCCGTAACTCTTCGCGAGGTACCCTCTCGTGGCTTAGGTTTTCGGGACGAAGGGTTTCGCGAAGAAAAGGAGGCGAAAGGGGCTGTGGGGCCCCCACACCACATGGTGGCGCGGCCGGGCCATGGGCCGCGCTGCCCTATGGTCCGGGCCCACCTTGGGTCCAGACTGGCTCCTCCTTCTCGGCTTCCTTCGTCATCTTGAAAAATAGGATTTTTGGTATAATTTCCTTCCACAGTTGATCTTCCGAAATATTGCGTTCTGACGGTGCTTTTTCCAGCAGAATCCTGGCTCCGGTGCTTGATCCTCCAATAATGGTGAAACATGCAAAATAGATGAAATAACATAAGTATTGTATCCAAATATGAAATATATCAATGAATAACAGCAAATTATGATATAAAATAGTGATGCAAATTGGACGTATCATAGGGTTAGGGTTAAGGTTAATTAATTAGGGTTTAGGGTTTAGGGTTTAGGGTTTAGGGTTTAGGGTTTGGGGTTTGGGGTTTGGGTTTAGGGTTTAGGGTCTAGGGTTTAGGGTTTAGTGTTTAGTGTGTTTAGGGTGCACGTTTAAGGTATAATTAGGGATCATGGATTAGGGTTTTAGGGTTTAAGGTTTAGGGATCATCGATCGAGCTAGTGCACAGACACATTATTAGAGGCACCAGCGCCTTTGCGCATAAAGTGCATGCGTATATATATAATAAGTGTGTTTCTTAGCCACCAACGATATATATAGATCGAGAGAGAGATTGAAATATATATATATATATCCCCAAGAATATGTTCAGATATATATTGAGATATATATATGCACGAATGATATGTCTATGGTATGCCATGCGCGCATGCACACTAATTGTATATATATTATGAGGCAACTTAATCAAATGTGTTTTCATTCGAGAGAACTTGTCAAGATTCAAGTTAATTAATTTATCAGCGCTAATTATTTGGTCGCTTGCTTGATGCGCAATTAAGTGTCGTTGGCCTATATATATATATGTAGTGTTTAATTAGGGTTTAGGTTTTAGGGTTAGCTAGCTAGGGTTTTAGGGTTAGGGTTAGGGTTAATTAGGGTTTAGGGTCTAGGGTTTAGGGTTTAGTACGTGTTTAGGGTTTAGGGTCTAGGGTTAGGGTTTAGTGTTTAGGGTTTAGGGTTTAAGGTCTAGGGTTTAGGGTTTAGTGTTTAGGGTGTTTAGGGTGTACGGTTAGGGTATAATTAGGGATTAGGGTTTTAGGGTTTAAGGTTTAGGGATCATCGATCGAGTGCACACACACATTAATTATTAGAGGCACCCACGCCTTTGCGCATAAAGTGCATGCGTATATATATAAGTAAGTTTCTTGGCCACCAAAGATATATAGATCTAGAGAGAGATTGAAATATATTTAGGGTTTATGGTTTAGGGTTTAGGGTTCAGGGTCAAGGGTTGGGGTTTAGGGTTTAGGGTCTAGTGTTTAGGGTTTAGGGTATATGGAGTAGTGTTTAGGGTTTAGGGTCTAGGGTTTAGTGTTTAGGGTGTATGTTTAGGGTATAATTAGGGATTAGGGTTTTAGTGTTTAAGGTTTAGGGATCATCGATCGAGTGCACACACACATTATTAGAGGCACCCGCGCCTTTGCGCATAAAGTGCATGCGTATATATATAAGTGTGTTTCTTGTCCACCAACGATATATAGATCGAGAGATAGAGATTGAAATCCCCAAGAATATGTTCAAATATACGCACACACATGAATTATTAGAGGCACCCGCGCCTTTGCGCATAAAGTGCATGCATATATGTGTTGTTCTGGCCACCAACGATAGATCGAGAGAGATAGATAGATTGAAATCCCCAAGAATTAGAGGACCCCTTGCACAAGTGTTGGCCATCTATATATAATATGAATCCCAATAATGTTCATACATGATAGGGCATATGTGTGAAGCAATTTTTTTTCGAGAACTTGTAAAGATTCAAATTTATCGTGCTAATGGAAACTAGTGCACATTAGAGGACCCCCTCTTACACGTGTTGGCCATCTATGTATAGTTTGAATCCAAATAATGTTCATACATGATAGGCTATATGTGAATCAATTTTTTCTTCCAAGAACTTGTCAAGATTCAAATTTATCGGTGCTAATGGAAACTAGTGCGCACTAGACGAGCCCCTTGCGCAAGTGCTGGCCATTACATATAGTTTAAAACTCAAGAATGTTCGTACATGATAGGCCATATGTGCAAAGGAATTTTTTTCCCGTGAACTTGTCAAAATTCAAGTTTATCGGTGCAAATGGAAACTAGTCCAAAAAATTAC
This sequence comes from Lolium rigidum, assembly GCF_022539505.1. Lineage (NCBI taxonomy): Eukaryota > Viridiplantae > Streptophyta > Magnoliopsida > Poales > Poaceae > Lolium > Lolium rigidum. Next base: position 237,767,773 of record NC_061508.1, on the reverse strand, counting down.
ATAGAGGTCCAAGAGAACTAGACAATAACTAATAGGACCTGCAACTTTACAAAAAGGACCCCAAAACATATAGAAGAAAATCAATCGAGTCCTTCTGGACCACACATCAGATCTCTGCTCCGCATCCTTTCCAGCAACTCCGTCGCCGGGGACGCACCACTTGGGACGGTGCCGCCGGTAGTCGCCAGGACGAAGGAGAAGAAGGGCCTCAGCAATGGCACATTGGCTCTGAGAAGGGCCGCTGAAAGGCCAAGATGTTCACGGGCAAGACGGATGACGCCGTCGTATGCCCCGAGCTTGTGAACGTTAGCAGCTTGACTTCCCCATTGACCAGATCTGAAGCACTGACCAAAGCAAGCCTCACCGTTAGCGCCATCACCTTGATGGCACCAGATCGGGGTTTGGCCGGCAAGATTCGCCGTATTCACCGTAGGCCGGATCCGAAGCCGATGACGAGATCCCCGACTCCATTGCGCCATTCTCGCTCATGGGAAACACCTGGATCTAAGCTTACAACAACATGAACTCCCTCGGATCCAAATTAACTGAATCAACTTTGCTTATCTAAATATGGATGTATCCACACATGTTTTTACTCGAGATACATACACGTATAAGGAAAGTTGAATCAATTAATTTAGTTCGGAGGGTGTACGATATATAGAGAGAAGTCGGCCTCATCTCCGGCCGGCGAGGCTGCCGGAGAGAAGGGGGAGAGGAGCCAGGGGAGTGGGAGAGACTCGAGAGAGAAAGAGAAGAGGAAGAAATGAGAGCTCCCCGGGGAAGAACATTATTTTTGTCGTTCGCTCGTAGCTTGAAACCGAAAATTTTGGCCGCGCGCCAAATCATCCCGCCGCATCCATTCGAAAATCCCGTGACCAGTTTTACCCTTTTAACCCTGGTCCGGAAGCTACAACCCACCGACCATGGAGGGCTCATTCGGTAACAATGAAATATCTTGCCTAGATCCCGAACCCTCCCCACAGGCCCACACCCACCCACCAACCATTCGCCCCATTAGCTCAAAAATACGCTCACACGCCAAAGCTCTGAATCTCTACAGTACTAGATCTGCTTCGCCGCCGGCATACTCCTCCACAGCATAGCCTTGATCGTGTTGGCTGTCCACCCACCTGATCGCTCCCCCGCCGCCCTCTCCACCGACGGATCTGCTTCACCGCCGACCTCGCCACCGACGGATCTGCTTCACCGCCGACCTCGCCACCGACGGATCTGCTTCACCGCCGACCTCATCCACAGCGTAGCAATCAACGCCTTTCCTGTCGACGCACCGGATCCTCTCCAACGGAACCGTGTCTACTTCACCGCGGCCCCCCCTCCACAGAAGCCGATCTATTCCACCGACTACCTCGGCGCAGCGGCTGTATCAACTTCACCGAATCCCTTGCCAGCCAACCAGATCTGCTTCACTAACGCCCGCTTCTATTGAAACAGGGTCGACTCATCGTCTCCCGCGTTCGCCACCGCTGGAATGCAAGTTGCCGCCCCGTCCACCCCGCCGCAGCCTTGGTTAGTACGCTGGCCCGTTAGATCGCGGTGTTTCTTTAGCCATGTTTTGTGTAGTTATTTGCAGCTCTCATATGCCATTAAATTTCTTGATGTGTTACTTCGCATGAAGTTCGTTTAAATATTGTACAGTACCAAAGCATTATCCGGTCGCTACCATCCCGTTCATTCTATCGACACTCGTGTGCATCCACGTATTTATAGGGGACCCATTCATTTGCTGCCAACCTGTTTTTGTACCGCATGCTATTCCTTTTATAGTCATGCTATGGGCATTTCCAATCTGGTTGTTCTTATACCACGTCATTAGCTCACCGCTAGCCGCTAGCTGTTTTCTCGTGTCTCGCTATTCTTTTACTCGCTTTTATAATCATGCTATGTGCATTTCCAATCTGCTTGCTCTTATACCTCGACTTTAGCTTATAGCTATTTTTTCCATGAATGCTCCTGTCGCACAGCCTTGTATAGTTATTGCTGCGTGCATGTCCGGGTCTTTGTATTATCGTAGACTAACTTGTCAATGTTATTTTTCCTAGGGATTGATCATGCGAACCACTTATTAGAATATCCAACATTAACAGCGGGGACGCTAGGGAAGGTTGGAATCTGAGTTCTTGGTTGGTAACTTTGGCAGTTTACTTCCGTTATTATCTATAACCTATATGCATTGTTCCTTATGCAAGAGATAAACACTTGGAACCCTGCCATAGCAATGCCATCCATGCTTTACTATGTTTCTGCCTATTTGATATGCTTGTCTTGGAGCAACCGCGAAGGTGATTTGAACTCGACATTTGGTCATTCTTAATGCCAGTTTACTTTATGTGGAAAACCTTGGCATTACCCTACTCTAAATCGAATGTCTCGAAATTCGTATCTCATGCAAAGCAACATCTAGTTGGTTTTAATCCGATATCCGGTAAATATTGGCTTATTCATTTGGCAGCTCAAGTTTTTTGTTATTTGAAACCAGACTGACTTGGTCTTAAATGTGATATCTAAACACGGATTAAGGACAACGGAGCAGGGAGGATTAGCATTTCACTTGATGGCTGAACCTAAAATGACAGAGCTTGTCGACCACGACTAGTGCACGCAAGAGAAGGACCTGCGAGCGAGCCGTATGTTCTCGCTACATGCTCGTTATCCGATCTCTACATTGCGTAATACATGTTTGAATAGTTAATTGTTGTAACTATTTTTGCAATATTACCGTAATGCAGTTTTAGTGAAGCGACTCATCATTAGAAGATAGTCGCCAAAGCGACCCCGTGCAACATTATGATGTAAGTCCGTTAGTACAAGTTCCATACATTGTCTTATTTATTGAACTTGTTATTATCTTATATCTACATTGCATAATAAATGTTTGAATAGTTCACTGTTGTAACTATGTTTGCAATATTACTAGAATGCAGTTGTAATGAAGAAGTCCTTAGTAGAAGATAGAGCGCAAAAAAGGTTCCGACGTGAGCCTATGCAACGATATAATGTAAGTCCGCGCTTAGTACTTGTGACTATCTCATATCGACAATGCTTAATACATGTTTGCATAGTTCATCGTTTAACTCTTTTTGCATTATTATCGAATGCGGTTCGATGAAGCAATCTTCATTAGAAGAGAGGCCCACAAAAAGTTCTCGATCTTTGTTCCGATGCATCCTCTCATAGCCGTCAACCTAGACCATTCTTTTCATCAAACAAAGTGAACATCTCAAGGTCCGTACTTTATAAAAGACATGGTATTGCTCGCTTTAAGGTCCGTAGTCGATATGTTAACCAAGAGTACACAAGATTCAATCAAGGCGATTGCCAAATGTCAACGTGTTATTGATGATGCTAATAGAAGTCCTCAATGATTCTATGTATTTTTTTTATTTGGGCACATTAATTGCCTTGTAATTTTCCTAGTTATTTTATTTGTGTATGTAATTGTGTGTATCATTGATATCAGATTTTAGGCTCATGAAATTTAATGCAAGTTGACTAGTCAAACAACCGGTGGCCCTATATGCATTGGGCCGGCCCATTAACGTAGTGTGGGACCCACTTTCATTTTGGGCCGGCTCACTTACTTACCGGGCCGGCCCGTTAACGAGAAAGTGGGACCCACTCGTGCTTTTGGCCCAGCCCACTATCTTGTTGGGCCGGCCCACTTGCTACATGATGGACCCCACATACTAAATGGGCCGGCCCTTTAAGAGGAAAGTGGGACCCACTCGCGTTTTTGGCCCGGCCCACTAGCGTGTTGGGCCGCCCACTTGCTATATGGTGGACCCCACATACTAAATGGGCCGGCCCTTTAACCGGAAAGTGGGACCCACTCGTGCTTTTGGCCCGGCACACTAGCTTGTTGGGCCGGCCCACTTGCTATATGGTGGACCCCACATACTAAATGGGCCGGCCCTTTAACCGGAATGTGGGACCCACCCGTGTTTTTGGCCCGGCCCACTATCTTGTTGGGCCGGCCCACTTGCTATATGGTGGACCCCACATACTAAATGGGCTGGCCCATTAACAGGAAAGTGGGATCCACCTGTGCTTTTGGCCCGGCCCACTAGCTTGGTGGGCCGGCCCATTTGATCTAATGTGGACCCCACGCACTAAATGGGCCGGCCCGATTAGCAGGAAAGTGGGACCCACGTGCTAATTGGGCCGGCCCAATAACTTCTTGGGCCGGCCCACTTGCTTTAAGGTGGACCCCACTTGGTAAATGGGCCGGCCCGATAACATGAAAGTGGGTCCCACATGTTTTGTGGGCCGGCCCTTTTGCCCGTTGACCGGTCAAACGAGTGCATTCGGCCCGGCCCACATGCTTAGTGGGCCGGCCCATTAATGTTTTGACCAGTCAACCTTAGAGGTTAGGACCGGCCCACGTAACTAATGGACCAGCCCAGCTATATAGTTGACCGGTCAAACTAAGTCAGCTGGCCCGGCCCGCAAACTTAATGGGCCGGCCCGCTTAAGACGTGGCAGGCCTCGTGTGGGCCTACCATCTACCACGGGGTTTCGGCGGTTAACGCCGTTAACTGCCGCTAACGCGCGTCCGCCACGTGTCGGCTTGCATGACGTCGGCAGTCAACGGGCTCCCGAAACACTTCGCAACGGTCCGATTTTCCGTGGCGGAAGGGCACCCAAGCGCGACGGACCGAAAAATCGTCGTAGGACTTTGCTCGACGCAGTTTCGACAACAGAACCCATATCGTCGGGTTAGGCCCATAGGCGACGAAAAATACCCCTTAGCGGACGATTTTGAGACGTTGTCTATCAGAACTTTTCTTGTAGTGACTAACCTACTAACCATGTCTTCTAGTGATGAGAAAATTGTTAACCAGAAAAATAAGGATGTCGCTGATGTGATGACATGGAGGTAGTATGAAGCTCTGCGTATTGAGATGCGACGTGAATTCCGCACTCAGGACGATGAACTTCGGGGGACTGTTCAGGGAATCTCCCAAAAGATGGATACTACTAGTGCGACCGTCACTACAATGAAAGATCAAATGATGGATATCCAATGCAGTCTTCAAGTTTTGCAACTAGCTGTTGATAATCTCACTCAACAACAGCAACAAGAAGAAGAGGAAGACCCTGAGCTTCAAGATGAAGCACCTGGCGCTGGTCGTGCTGCAGGACGTGGTAACCGCGGTTGTGGGTTTGTTGAACTCCGACGTCAGTGTCGTGGGTTTGAGGAAGAAGACGGATTGGGTAAGCAAAAGTTCTCGATACCCAAATTTGAAGGAGGTGATGATGTTGAAGAATACCTCACTTGGGAGCTGAAGATTGAGAAGTTATGGCGCCTACATACTTATACTGAAGATAGGAAGGTCAATCTTGCTTCCTCAGAATTTGATGGTTATGCATTGCGTTGGTGGGATGGAGTGACACGCACTCGTCAAGAAGATAACGAGCTGCCCGTTCGTACATGGCGAGAGATGAAGGCTCTTATGCAAGCTCGTTTTGTGCCCACTAATTATTTGCGCTCAATATATGATAAGTTGACCCTATTGAGACAAGGTGTGAAGACTGTTGATACTTATTTCATGGATATGGAGATGCTTATTCAGCGTGGCCGTGTCCATGAACCACTTGAGATGACAATGAATCGCTTTCTACATGGGTTGAAGTTTGATATCAAAGGCATTGTTCGTTATCACAGTTACACCACTATGAATGAGTTGGTACATCATGCAAGAGAAGCTGAATCACATCTGGCTGAAGAAGCACAAGTTAAAGGTCGTGCTACGGGAGATGGGCGCTACACGCCCAGGGCGCCTCCATCCACGGCGCCAGCGCCATCTACGCGCTCCGCACCTTATTCTACTCAGTCTAGCAAGCCGGTCTCCAATGTGTCCAACACAAAGAAACCCGAACCTGCTGCAAGTACAAGTGGTTCTAGCATGTCTACTGTGCACAACCGCGATATGAATTGCCATACATGTGGTGGCAAGGGTCACTTCAGGAGAGATTTTCCTAACCGCAAGGTCATGATTATTAATGAGGACAATGAGTATGAGACTGGAGATGATGTTGATCCATATGCTCCAGAAGATGATGATTATGACAGTGATGGTGTAGATGTTTATCCGTCTGAAGCTCGCACTATTGTTGTATCTTAGCGTGCTCTTAATGTGTTGCCTAGTGCATCTACTCAGCGCTGCAATTTGTTCCAAACAAAGGCTTTAGTTGGTCCTGACAAGGCTTTCAAGGTCATTATTGATGGCGGGAGTTGCCGCAATTTAGCAAGCAAGGAGTTGTGTACCAAGATGAAGTTGAAGTATCTAACGCACCCGCATCCATACTATATTCAGTGGTTGAGCGACAATGGTGAGATGAAGGTAAACCACATGGTGCGTGTTGAGTTTACGATTGGACCGTATAAGGACTCCATTGATTTTGATGTGGTTCCTATGACGGTGTGTCACCTACTATTGGGTCAGCCTTGGCTCTATGACCGTTCTGTGCAACACAATGACCGTGCCAATACATATCACTTGGAGTTCAAGGGCAAGAAAATCAATTTACAGCCTATGTCACCACAACAAATTGTCAATGAATCTCGTCAGAAAATTGAAGTAAACTTGGAGGATGCACTTATAAATAGGCGAGAGAATTGTAATACCGTGAGTGATATAACGAAAAGTGAGAGAGTGAATTCCTTAGTCTTATTAGCCACCAAAGAAGACATGAGATAATTTAGTGAGAATCCTACAGCCATGCCTCTTGTGCTCATGTACATGGGTACAGTTTTGGTTTCTAACGACATGACCCCTATTCCTCTTGGTGTTTCTAATGTTTTGCAGGAATTCAATGACGTGTTTCCGGAGGAGGTACCCGAAGGACTACCACCATTGCGTGGAATTGAGCATCAAATTGACTTGATCCCCGGTGCATCGCTGCCCAATAGGGCGCCATATAGAACGAATCCCGAAGATACGAAGGAGATACAGAAGCAAGTACAAGTGCTACTCGATAAAGGTTATATCCGCATAAGCCTTAGCCCTTATGTTGTTCCTGTTATTCTAGTTCCTAAGAAAGATGGTACATGGCGCATGTGTGTAGATTGTAGAGCGATAAACAACATTACTATTCGATATCATCATCCTATTCCCCGTTTAGAGGATATGCTAGATGAATTGAGTGGTGCTGTTGTTTTCTCTAAAATTGACTTGCGTAGTGGTTATCATCAAATTAGGATGAAAGAAGGGGATGAATGGAAAATATCCTTTAAAACAAAATTTGGTTTATATGAGTGGTTAGTAATGCCTTTTGGTTTGACTAATGCACCTAGCACTTTCATGAGACTGATGAACCATGTTTTGCGTAATTTTATTGGCAAGTTTGTGGTCGTGTACTTTGATGACATATTAATCTACAACCGCAATGAATCTGATCATACTATACATATTCGACATGTTTTGCAAGTGTTGCGTGATTAATCTTGAGAAGTGCACATTTTGCAAAGATAAGGTCATATTTCTGGGTTATGTTGTCTCTAAGCATGGAGTAGAAGTAGATGTGTCTAAAATTGAAGCTATTCAAAATTGGCCTGCTCCCATGAATGTGAGTCAAGTAAGAAGTTTTCATGGTCTAGCTGGGTTTTATAGAAGATTTGTGCCCAACTTTAGTACTCTTTCTGTACCTTTGAATGACTTGACTAAAAAGGGTGTTGTTTTTGAGTTGGGCGCAGCCCAAGATCATGCTTTTGATAAACTAAAATGATTGTTAACTTCTGCACCGTTGCTTGCACTTCCTGATTTACATAAGCAATTTGAGATGGAATGTGATGCTAGTGGTATTGGAATTGGTGGTGTGTTGATGCAAGAGGGTCGTCCAATTGCATATTTTCTGAGAAATTTTCTGGTGCTAAGTTGAACTATCCTATATATGATAAATAATTGTATGCTTTAATTAGAGTTCTTGAGGTTTGACAACATTACTTGTGGCCAAAAGAATTTATCATACATTCTGATCATGAAGCTTTAAAATATCTGAAAGCTCAATCTACTTTGCATAAGCGTCTTGCTAAGTGGGTTGAGTTCATTGAGTCTTTACCATACATTATTAAGCATAAGAAGGGAAAAGATAATATTGTTGCTGATGCTTTATCTAGGAAGAATATGCTATTAACTCAACTTGATGTTAAAATTCCTAGATTAGAGATACTATGTGATTTATATGCTACTGATCATGATTTTGTTGAACCATATTCCTTGTGTGCTATTGGTAAAGCATGGGAAAAATATCACATACATGATGGGTTCTTGTTTAGAGCTAACAAACTATGTGTTCCAGAATCGTCTGTGTGTTTGCTCTTATTGCAGGAATCTCATGCTGGAGGTTTGATGGGTCACTTTGGGCGTGAGAATACACTACTTATGCTCACTGACCACTTTTATTGGCCAAAGATGAGGCGGGTTTTGGACAGATATGTGAAGAGGTGCATTACTTGCAACAAGTCCAAGTCCAAGCTGAAGCCTCACGGATTGTATACTCCGTTACCGGCACCTACTACTCCTTGGGAAGACATTAGTATGGATTTTGTGTTGGATTTGCCGCGTACTAAGAGAGGCCATGATTCTGTATTTGTGGTAGTGGATAGATTCTCTAAGATGTCACATTTTATTTCCTGCCACAAGAGTGACGATGCGTCGCATATTGCTAACCTATTTTTCAGGGAGATTGTACATCTACATGGAGTCCCGAAGACTATTGTTTCTGATCGTGACGTGAAGTTTATGAGCTACTTCTGGAAGACGCTGTGGAGAAAGCTGGGGACGAAGCTACTTTTCAGTACTACTTGTCATCCCAAACTGATGGTAAAACTGAAGTGGTGAATAGAACACTGTCACAACTGTTGAGATCCATGATCAAGAAGAACCTGAAGGAGTGGGAAGATTGTTTGCCGCATGTGAAGTTTGCTTATAACAGGGCGGTACATTCTACCACAGAGTTGTGTCCTTTTGAGGTGGTGTATGGTTTGAAACCCATTACTCCGCTGGATTTGTTGCCTTTACCCATACATGAGAGAGTCAATATGGAGGCATCCAAGAGGGCAGACTTTGTGCAAAATATTCATGTGAAGACTAAAGAGTTGATAGAGAAGAAAGGCAAGAGCAATGCTGCAAGGATGAATAAGAAGCGCAAGGAGTTCTTGTTCAAGCCTGGTGATATGGTCTGGGTACATTTTCGCAAGGATAGGTTCTCGAAGCTACGGAGGTCCAAGTTACTTCCTCGTGGTGCTGGTCCTTACAAAGTGCTTGCCAAGATGATAATGCATACTCTATATATCTTCCAATAGATGAGTTTGGTGTCAGCAATACTTTCAATGTTGCTAATTTGACATCATATGACGGAGAAGACCTTGGAGCGTCGAGGTCGACGCCTTTTGAAGCGGGGGAGATGATGAGGACATCCCTACCACACAACTACCTCCGTCATTGCAAGATGAAGACAATGCTGCTGTGAAGCTCAAGTCCAATGAAATTAGGATTGTACCAATTACACGAGCTCGTGCGAAGCTACTTAAGCAACAGGTGAATTTTTTCCTAAGTGATACTTCTATCGATGAGAATTTTATACTTCCCAAGTCCTATTACTTATGTATGATCAGGTATGAGGAGGGAGCAAGCATCACACGAGGAGGAGAGGAGCAGCTGGACGTGAAGCTGGCCATGAAGATGGACATGAAAACATCCCATGGAAGCACGAGGGAGGAGAGGGAGGCATGCACGAGGGAAGAAGAACAAGTCCAGGCCGGCGCTGGATCCGGTCTGACCGGCTGCCACGCCAGCGCGTCCGGTCTCAGACCCGGTCGACCGGGCGCCATGCCGGACCGACCCGGCGCCGACCGGATTTCCCATCGGTGCCAACCGGGCCATGTCCAGTAAGCCCAGACGCCCCACCCGGTCGCCACCCGGTTTCTGATCAAGTCCAAACCGGACCGGCCGGTCCCTGGCCCGGTCGACCGACCCGGTCGACCGGCCGTATCTGATTCTGTCTCGACCAGATCTGTTGTGGATCAGTTATTTTTTTATATTTTCGACCTAAGGTCGTCCCGAACGCCTATATAAGTCCCCAGGACGCCCCCACAATAGCTTTAGACCACGTTTAAGACAAACCCTAGTTCATAGTTGATTGCTTTGCAACTCTATTGAATCCCTACAGCATCTTGCATTGATTTGGTGTAGATCTGAAAGTCTTGTGTGATCTGTTGTTCCATTGGGAATTAGAAGGTTGCAACTTACCGCTTTGTGGTCGGCGGCTATGTGCGCAAGTTTGTGGAGTTGCGAATATCTTGCAGGGTTGAGAGATGTTGCATTGACGACAGGAACCAATTGAGAGATCTCGTAGCATCATACAAGTTATCATCCACTTCATCAAGTTATCTCCGCTGTGTTCGCCCCGTGATCATCATCACCACCGTTGCTTATTGAGAAGATCGGGCCTCCCCTTATCAGAGACTCACCCGAAGAAGGATTCTTGACGAACAAGGCAAGAGGACATTAAACAAGGAAATATTAGAATAGATCTTTTTGTAACCTAGTCAAGTCCGGAAAGAACTCTCGGGACCTGGCCTGCTATATAAAGGTCGGGAGAGGGTCTGCCAAGACACAACTTCAACACATAGATTCACCGCAAGTCAAGAGCTAGAACCCTAGAGTCTTAGCCTCTCGACGAGACAACAACCATAGCCTATCGGCTACCCCATTGTAACCCGATATATTCGATAATCAAGATTGGACAAGCAGGAAGTAAGGGTTTTACCTTATCGAGGGCCCTGAACCTGGGTAAATCTCTCTCCCTATTTTGTTTGGTATCCGATGTCTCGTGTGAGCCTGCAGGATTCCATGAACCCTAAGCCCCTCATGGTGGGCATTGCCAGGAAGCACCCTCATCAGCAACAATCAACCCATTGTATTTTATGATCACAACAACAAATCAAGTAATGCTACGAAACCAATTAACGTAAAGTATTATTTGTCAAACACAAGATCCATGATCACACCATAAGTCTCGAGCATATAAGGATAAAGGATATACTTGCGGATCCGCTAACGAAAGGCTTACCACCCAGTGCGTTCAAGGAACACTTAGCCAGCATGGGTTTAAGGGAAAGCCTTAAATTGTTGGATCATGAGAGGCCCCAAAGGAACATAATTTGTTTCAAAAGAGAAAAGTGTATTGTGGTTGTCTAATTTATCGGCAATCGAGCAGTGACGATGGAACATGCCCTATGTACTGATCTGTAATGAAACGAGCGAAGTAAAAGTATAAAGTTAAAAGTAAAGTTGAGATCAAGGGGGATAATGTTTGGATGATCTCCCACACGTTCGAGCCCAACGACTCGACGTGGACCTTGTCATCGCCCTGATCGGGGGCGCCCAACCATATACTGGTTGGTGGGCCCCTGTCGCCGCACTATATATACAGGTGGGTGCCGGACGCACATGATGTTAGGTTTGCCGTGCGTGCCAGACACCCCACCGACATAGGGTTAGTGTGTGCTGACGGGAAGCTCCGCCACCGCCGCCACTGCTTCACCCACGCCACCGCCATCTCTACCATGTCGACGCCCTCTGGTTCCTCCTCGTAAGGAGAATGTAACCCTCTCAGTCTCTCTCCCTCGTTCAGCACACGCATAGAGATAGTAGCTACCCGCACATATCCTACCCTAGTTGATCCCTAGAAACAACACACACTCCATTGAAATATGTCATGTAATGCTCAATTGCATTTCTCCCCTTTCTTCACTAAGCCATCATCAACAATACCCTTCCCGGGATTAGCGACCAGCTGAGGTACATGTTGTGCATTCTGAGCTTGCCATTTTAAGAATGTTGTTTGCAGCCCACCATCAGCCACATCCTGTGTACCATCAACCGCCCTCCTGGTTGCATGGTCCTCGACGACATCATCTTGAGCACAAGTAATTCCAGGTCTGGCATCATCTATCCGAGGATGGCGAACGACAAATACTATGCACAACGCCGAATCCTTCTTACCTAAGCCGAGGTCCACACACTCACCTTGGCAAACTCGTCAGCGCAATCTTGGTCGAGAACCTAGAGTAACCCCCTATCGCCGCTAACGGCTTTCCGCCTTTGACGCTCATCTTTCGCCCCTCCAGAGGAAATTTAAATTATCATTGTGGGTTATATATACATCTCAACTAAAAATAGACCTAAATTGTTGAATTTTATCGGCTTCAGAGGACTTAGGCAGCAAGGTTATAATGCCATATTTTTGTTTCTGTACATCCAGGGAATTATGGAAACAGACAAAAAGTTGCATTATATGGTATTTTACCACATCCTAACAATGTCTGTAAAATTCATTAGGAATATTATTAGGTCCAAGAGCTTTGCTAGCCTCCATGGAAAAAAAGAGAGCATGTTTAACTTCCTCGTGAGTAAACATTCTAATCAAATCCTCATTCTCTTCCACACTTAACTTTTCCTACGGTTTCCAAAAATTATGATCTTTTTCGAAAAGAGGCGCTTTATTACTCAAAAGGTTTTAAGCATTAAACCCAGCCTCTGTATAACCAGGATGCACACAGCCGTTCAGAAGTCTAGGATCCATCGATATGCGATACAAAAAAAGATAAAAGCCAACCACTATGACACTTCGTTGGCTTCAATCCTCCGACTATGCAGCCACCCATGTTGGGAAATAAACTCCGTGGCCGTGTTCTCCAATCATGTAGACACCTCCATAAAGAGGTCGCGATCCTCCAAACGCTAAAGTGGCGACCATGAACGGAGCAAAGACGTACACCGGTAAATGACCTGCATAAGAGAAGAATTTTTGTCATTAAAAATCTTGTCATTCCTACATAGCCAAAGTGACCACGCAACTGCAATCGCTCCCACTCTAATAATATTTTTGTACCTAGAATCCACCCCATTAAGCAAATTGCCAAAAATGTTTGCAATGCTACGGGGAGGGTATAAGGTAGAACCTATCTGAATGATTGACCATATAGATCTAGCAACTCGACAGTTGAAGAAAAGGTGTTTTATTGTCTCTTCCTCGTGACAGAACACACATTTCATACAACCATGCCAATTGCGCTTTACAAGGTTATCTTTAGTAAGAATCACACCTCGACGAAGATACCATGCAAAGACCTTTGTTTTAAAAGGTATCTTCATCTTCCAGATGGATTTATTATTTAAAACGGGTTGTGCAGAAAGGCATAGTGCTTTGTACATGGAGCTAACCGAAAATATGCCATTTTTGGTGATACTCCAACGGAATTCATCCGTCCACTGAACCAGCTAGATAGAAACTAACCGTTGAAGCAGTTCATTCCAGGAAGCTAGCCGAGGACCGACAAGATCATGCCTGAACGTCATAGAGGGGGAGGAGAAGATTCCATCACCTTCTGCAAAGTATCCCCTTTGTGACGAACAATACTGTACAAGGCTGGATACTGTTCACGAAGAGTGGTTGTTCCCAACCAGCGATTGACATAGGCATCCCCAATGGGCCTGCCAAAGATGATACCCGGGGTTTATTGAAGGCCCATAACCCGAAGAATACGAAGCCCAGAAGCCTACTAAAGCATCGACTATGGCAAGAAGAGATAGATTACGAATAAAGATATTTGTAACTTTACGGGTCGAACTCAAAGAGTCACCCGGAATTTGTAACTTGTGTAATACGAAACCCTCGGCCTCCGCCTCCTATATAAGGGGGGAGTCGTGGGACGATGAAAGGATCGATTTCATTGCAACACAACCCTAGTTTTGTAGCAGTCGAGTACTTTTCCGGCTGAAACCCTCGAGATCTACTTGCCCTCTACTTTCACGAAAAACCTAGTTTACAACTTGTAGGCATTGACAAGTTAACACCTTGTCAATTGGCGCCGTCTGTGGGGATTAGAGGTGACAAGGAGCTGATCTCGATGGCACGTTCAACATCGTCGATGTCTTCGGTGGCAAGCAATGCGATGGACGGAGGTAAACAGATCAAAACTGGTCTCATTGATTTTGTTCCTCACCCTCCCGCCCGTTTGGATGCATATGACTACTTGGAGGAGCCAATGGAGATGAAGTTCGGGAGCTTGTACTTTTGCGTCGGGAGAGAAGGTTCACACCGTCTAGCGGCATCGATCCGTTCGGGACCGCTAGCGATTGTTCCTAATTTCTTGGGATCATCTTCGTCAACCAAGTCAAGCGACGGCGGAACTTCGTCGACAAGCAGCATCAAGCTCGCCGCCGGCGGAGATCTCGCCAATCTGTTCGGCGGGATGTCTTTCGGGTCGTTCACGGATTCCGATCTGGATAGCGACTTGGAAAGCATCGACAGCTGCAACTTCATCGACAAATCTACCTCTATTCGGGAGGTCTTCACTGATCGTTACGACTGTGTCACCGACCCTGAAGATGAGTATACAATGGCAACATACCATCAAGTCTGCGTGATTGGTGAGCAAAGTTGCCAAGAGGATGAAACATCAGAGGCTTTCGATGATCTGGGAAATCCATACATCGATCCCGCTGATCTTACGCGAGGTTTAGGCAGCAAATATTTCGGGCCTACACCGCGCCAAAGGGTGCAACTCTCGCAAGCAGCTTGGGATAGAGCATCAAGAGCTTTGAACGGCACAGATCCGATGACTACCACGACTACGATGGAGGAGTTGCAGGCATACCAATATAGACTCGCGCGTGCTGGCCGTGAATTGGAAAAACAAAGGGTGATACTCGAGCAGAGGAAAGCTGCATCTTCTGCGTCAAGAAGGCGATGAGCTGAGCAGAGTTGACAATCAGGAACTTCGGGAGATAACCATAGAGAAGCTCGTAATAGAGAAAGATCTCGGCAGCAGCATATACCTGAGGGCGAGAGGGAACACCTGATCCAAAACCTCGATATGTCTTTCATGTCGATAGATAGAAGAGGGAACATTATCCCCAAAACACCGGAAGCTGGATACATGGCGACTCAGGCCTTTATACTAGCATCCAAGCCACCTCCCAGAGATCCAAGAGAAGCATTGTACAATATGGCTATGGCAGGAGTTGGAGCCATGGGAACTTCGTTTGCAAGTACAAGTGCACCTCCCTAAGGTGCTCCAAGGCAAAACAGTCCACGACCCGCTGTGGCAGTGCAAGATCCTCCAAGATCGGGTGGCGCGAGAGATACTGCGACACAGGCGCGGGTCGATAGAGCACGACAAGAAAGGAGAGAACGTCGGCATTCACCAGAAGTTGATGAGGAGGATATGTGTGGGCTCCCTTGTTTCACTCAACGAGTTCGTAAAACTCGGGTCCCATCTGGGTTTAAACTACCCGATAACTACAAGAAGTTCGATGGTTTGCAAGATCCTGAGGACTGGTTAGTCGACTACCTGGAGACAGTAAAATTGACGGGTGGAACCAAAGCAACTACCATGCAGAGTATCCAGGTCCACTAAAGTGGAGCAGTGAGGTCATGGATTAAACAGTTACCACCAGGATCAATCGACAGCTGGGAAACTTTCGAGGACATGTTTGTGACAAACTTCTTATCCACATGCAAGAAACCCGCGTCAATAGAGAAGCTGAGGGCCTGCAGACAGAAGTATGATGAGCCAATGAGGACGTACATCCAGAGGTGAAACATTATGAAAAACTCGGCAGAGAACATATCTGACGAAAGAGAAATAGATGTGTTTGTTTCTGGAATCCGAAGAAAGGACTTAGTCGAGGATTTGGGAAGGACTAATCCGAAAACAATAGCAGCTCATGGAAATAGCGAATCGTTGGGCAGATGGGGAAGATGTTGTTCACAACAAACAACATAGGTCGCCTGAGGACGATCGCAACCGAAACAATCAAAATAGACGATGTTTTTCTCGATAGTTTTCAGATTATGATGGTCCTGGCCAAATATCGGCTGGCTTCCGAGTAACTAGTGGAGGTAATAATCGAGATGATTATCAGAAGAGTAGCAAGCAGCGTAGCGATTACAGGGACACTCCCCGTCCCAGCAGGCAAAATAATGGACCAAGGTTCCAAAGGCCGTATGTATCACCCGAAGATCTCCTGAACGGACCATGCCAAATGCACCTTTTCCTCGATAAACAATGGGAAGAGGCCGTCGGGACATCTGCAGAATGATTGCCAAACTTTCCTAGCATTGCATAGGTACGCAGGGCATGCCAACGCACATGCAGCAAACAGAAACCCCCAGGGGCCAAGGAGTGAGATTCATCTCCCACCTCCACCCGCAATTACAGACGAAAATCGACACCAGTTGCAATTGGCGGCAGCTCCAACCAACGGTCCCTATATCGACACCAACGGGGTAGTTTCGATGATTCAGAAGGGCAGACCCTCAAATAGGACTCAAAAAGTGATTTCGCGACAAGTTTACATGGCAGAGAAGATGCATCCACTAACGATTGAATACTTGAATTGGTCGGGGCAGGACATCGGTTTCACCATAGCAGACCACCCGCAGCAAGTTCCACGACCAGGGCAATCAGCTTTGATCTTACCAGCGGTGATCGCAGGATTCGACGTTTCACGTGTGTTCATAGATGGCTGCATCAGTTTAAACCTTATGTATGCAGATACATTGCGGAAGATGAACATATCATTGGCGAACTTGACACCAACTGACACGTGTTTCCACGGCATCACTCCTGAGAAGCCAAGTTATCCATTGGGAAAAATCAATCTCGACGTTCAGTTTGGAACCCGAGAGAATTATAGAAGAGAGAAGCTGGAGTTCAAAGTCGTGGATTTCCCGTCGCAGTATCATGCTCTGTTAGGACGACCCGCTTATGCCAGATTTATGGCGATACCACACTACACGTACTTGTTGTGGAGGCTCCCTGGACCCAAGGGCACAATCACAGTAAAGGGCAACTTTGCCCTGACAGATAAGTGTGACAAGAATTTTCACCGGTTGTCAGAAACTTTCAGGATGCAGGTGGAGTACATGGCGTCAAGGTTAACAACTGATTACGATGTGTTGCCTGACGGAGGGAGGCCACTGAAGGAGCAAAGCTTTGCACCACCAAGAACTCGAAGGAAGTACAGATTCACCCGACAAATCCTAAGAAGATGACAGCTATCGCAACAAACATGGATAGCGCATAGGAAAGCGTGATCGTCGAGTTCCTCCATGAGCACTGGGTAATCTTTGCATGGTATCCAACTGACATGCCAGGAGTACCCAGGGAACTTGTCGGACACCCTCTTAATTTGGATCCAATGGCTAGACCAATTCGACAACCTTTGCGGCGTTTTTCGGAACCAAACCGCAAAGCTATGCTCTTAGAGATTAATCGACTTCGAGAAGAAAATTTCATCAAGGGGCTGCACACGGAGGCCACATGGGTCGCTAACCCAGTTCTGGTCCCGAAGAAAAACACTGACATCCTTCGCATGTGCGTCGACTTCACGTGTCTCAATAAACATTGTCCAAAGGATCACTTTCCCCTTACGAGGATCGATCAAATTATCGACTCCACTGCGGGATGCGAACGTCTTTCCTTCCTAGACGCGTATTCTGGTTACAACCAGATCCGCTTAAAATAAGAAGATGAGGTCAAAACAACTTTCATAACACCTTATGGTGTGTTCTGTTATAGAACGATGCCTTTCGGGTTGAAAAACGCGGGAGCCACTCATCAGAGGATGATGTAAAAGTGTCTCGCCACGCAGATTGGCGGGAACGTTCAAGTATATATAGACGATGTTGTAATTACAATAAACCAGGGGTTGTCTTTGATCGATGATCTCAAGGAAACCTTCGACAACCTCGACAAGTTTCGCCTCAAGCTAAACCCGACGAAGAGTTCCTTCGGCGTTCCTGCGGGAGAGCTCCTTGGATACTTAGTATCAGCCAGGGGAATTGAGGCCAATCCCGAGAAAATACAAGCAATTGTGACAATGCGAAAGCCGACGAAGCTCAAGGAGATACAACAACTGACAGGACGTGTCGTGGCTCTGAGCAGATTTGTCGCCAAGCTAGTAGAAAAAGTGTTGCCTTTCTATGCGCTCATCAAACAAGGAGAAAAGTTCGAGTGGAACAAAGAAGCAGATAGGGTCTTCGAGCACCTCAAGCGCAAAATCTCGACACCCCCAATACTGGTGGCGCCCAAGGAAAAAGAACCTCTCCTGTTGTATATCGCAACCACAACCCAGGTGGTCAGCACGGCTTGTGGTGGAAAGAGAAGAAGAAGGGAAAATTCATGGAGTCCAGAGGCCGGTATATTTCATCAGTGAAGTTTTATCGCCTTCTAAACAGCAGTACCCGCATTATCAGAAGTTGGCATATGGAGTGTTTACGACTGCAAGAAAACCGCGGCGCTATTTTTCGGCACATCCGATAGTAGTGGTCAATGAGGCGCCTTTATCGAACATCTTGAACAATCCAGAAGCTACATGCCGTGTCTCCCTTTGGGGAATAGAGCTTTCCCCTCGGGACATCACATACGAAAAACGAAAAGAAATAAAGTCGCAAATTCTGCCAGACTTTGTCGCAGAGTGGATGGAGTTGCAAAACACGGGACCCCCAGATTTGACGAGTACGTGGACCATGAACTTCGACGGGTCCAAGAGAGTAGAAGGAGCTGGAGCAGGCGTGATATTAGTATTACCCCAAGGAGATAAGATGAAATACGTACTGTGGATGTCATTCCCCAACACATCCAATAATGAAGCGGAGTATGAGGCGCTCATACATGGGATGAAGATGGCGAAGACGTGTGGAGAAACTCGACTAAAAATCTTTGGCGACTCCCAATTGGTGGCTCAACAGGTGATGAACCAATGCGATGTAGTCAATGATAGCACGATAGCATACAAGGAGGTATACAATGAACTCGAGAAACTCTTTGATGGATGTGAAGTGGACCATATCAGCGGACTCAACAATGATGAAGCCGATGTTCTGACAAATATCGGGTCACAATGTTTAGCAATACCACCTGGCGTATACTAGGAAGAGATAAGTGAAAGATCAACTAAGGCGAAGAAAGCACCAAAATAGCCAAAGAAGAAAGAGAAGTCTGAGAAGGACTCGGGGGCTCCGGCAGATTTAGAAGCAAACACATCGGAGGAGGAAGAAGAATCACATGAGGTTATGATGGTGCAAGTTCCTTGGATGCAAGTTTACGTGGCATATATCCTAAGGAAAGAGATACCCGAAGATCCGGTGGAAGCAAGACGAGTTATTCGACGATCTAAAGCTTTTACCGTGGTCAAGGGAGAGCTGTACAAGCGATGTATATCGGGAGTATTGCAACGATGCGTTACACCCGAAGAAGGAAGAGTCATACTGAAGCATGTACACAAGGGAATATGCGGGCACCATGCAAGAAGCTGAGCAATAGCAGCCAAGGTTTTCAGGGCAGAATTTTACTGGCTAACTACAGTAGAAGATGCAAAAGAGATAGTTCGCACTTGTGATGCATGCCAAAGATTTGCGGCAAAACATCACTCTCCGGAAGCAGAACTGATGCCAATACCTTTGTCATGGCCCTTTGCACAATGGGGTCTCGACATGGTGGGATAATTACATAAAGCTTGGCCAGGAGGATACGTATATATGCTCGTGGCTGTCGACAAGTTCACCAAATGGATTGAGGCAGTGCCAGTAACTTCGGCAGATGCAACATCGATGGTAAGCTTCATCAAAGGCATAGTTTTTCGGTTTGGGGTCCCTCACAGCATTGTCACAGACAACGGCATCAATTTTACCTCCAAGGAATTCAAAGCATATTATGCGAAAGTAGGCATCAAATTACACTTTGCATCGGTGGCGCACCCGCAAACCAATGGTCAAGTCAAAAAAGCAAACGACATCATCTGCAATGGTATCAAGAAACGACTGCTAACACCATTGGAGAAAGCTCGACATACTTGGCCAGATGAGTTGCCTAGCGTGTTATGGAGCATACGGAAAAAACCTAATACATCAACACAGGAAACTCCGTTCTTCCTGGTCCACGGGGCCGAGCCGGTGCTCCCAGTAGAAATAGAACATAATTTTCCGAAAGTGGTGGAATATGATGAAGAAACTTCGAGGAAGGCACTAGAGGATGATGTCGGCACTAGTAGGAAAAGGCTCATCAGTGGCTCACCAAAAAAGAATTATGTGGCGCATGGGCGGTGCACCACATAATTATCACCACAAAAATAAGAATTCTTTGGCGCACTTGCCCATGCGCCACAGAAATAGAAAGTCTTATTTCTGTGGCGCACCGGGCTGTGGTGCGCCACAGAATTATTTTTTGAAATTAAAAAAAATGGCGGCCAGATCTAGATCTAGATCTGGGGCCGCAATTTTTTTAAATTTTTGTTTGAAATTTCGCTAGGAAGGTCGCCAGAGGTGGGTGGGTGGGTGGAGGAGGAGGCCGTCCGGAGGAGGTGGTGGTGGAGTAGGAGGAGGAGGTGGAGGTGGTGGTGGAGGTGGAGGTGGTGGTGGAGGTGGTGGTGGTGGTGGTGGTGGAGGAGGGGTGGTGGAGGTGGTGGTGGTGGTGGTGGAGGAGGAGGTGGTGGAGGAGGTGGTGGTGGTGGAGGAGGAGAAGGTGGTGGTCGCCGGAGGAGGTCGGAGGAGGTGGTCGCTGGAGTAGGAGGAGGCCGGCCGAAAGAGCTGGTCACTGGAGTAGGAGGAGGCCGGCCGGAGAAGGTGGTCGCCGGAGTAGGAAGAGGAGGCCGGCCTGCCAGAGGAGGAGGAGGAGGCCGGCCGGCCGGAGGAGGAGGTGGTGGTGGTGGTGGAGGAGGGGAAGTGGAGGAGGAGGGGAAGTGGAGGAGCAGAATTTTGCAACCAAGGAGAAGTGGAGGAGAAATGCAGGAGGGTGGTAGGAAATTTAAATTTTGGATCTTAATTCTGTGGCGCATGGGCCCTTGGCGCGCCATATAATTTTTTTAAAAATTTTCTATTTTGCAGCAAAAAATCTTTATTTTACCGTAACTTTTTACTCTTTTCGAATTTGGGGATTCGAAAAATTGTCCAACCGGGCAAGCCCTGGTGAATTTGGATGTAGAATTTCCGTGGAAACATTTTGATATATTGTGCGTTCACGGGGGGGGGGTCGAGTTGCGTGGGGAGGCAAAACAACTACTGTGGCACATGGAATCCATGTGCACCACAGAAATGTCTTATTTCTGGGGCGCACGAGGTAAGGTGCGCCACAAAATGTTTTAATTCTGTGGCGCACAGGACCACGTGCGCCACAGAATGTCTTAATTCTGTGGCGCACGTGGTCATATGCGTCACAAAATTAGTAAAATCAATGATTGGGGCTGGCCCCACCTTATTTCTGTGGCGCATGAGTTTGTGGTGCGCCACAAAAATAAGCTATTTTTGTGGCACACCATGTCCGGTGCGCCACAGAAACAATTTCTGTGGCGCATATGTAGCTAGTGCGCCACAAAATTAAGATCTCATCTATAATGAGTACGATGCACTCGACGAAGCTAGAGATGAGGTGCTGTCAAGAGTTACCAAGTACTAGCAGGACCTGAAAACTACCATAGTTGACGTTTGCGTCCAAGGTCTTTCCAACTTGGCGACCTAGTTCTTCGGCTTACCCAGGATAGCCATGAAAAATTCGAGTCACCGTGGGTAGGACCATACATCGTCACAAAGGTGATCGCAGAATGAGCATACAGAATAAAGGACAAGAAGATAGGGGTCGCAGAGCCAAATCCATGGAACGTCGCGCAACTTCGGCGTTTTTACGCGTAGAAGTCAAAATAGAGATGCATATAAACATACAATGTACTGAAAAGCTCGTGAGTTTTCAGACGCACTCTTTTCCTTTCAGGGCACCGAGTGAGGCTGAAAGGTTTTTAATGAGGCGGGCTCGCGATGCAGCAATATAGTAAAAATATTGATGATATATATTTTCTTCGTCAGGCTCGGGGGCTTGCAACTCGCAGATTCATCAAAATAGACTCGATCTTTACAATATATAACACACAAATTATTTGCCTTGGTTAAAACACCTCGCAAGTAGTAAATATACATATGCCTGTCGAAACACTCGGGGGCTAGAGAAGGAGGAAAATAAGTATACATAGTTCTCACAGTATACATAGTTCTCGCAATATATAAGATATTTCTTTATTACAGGAAAAACTCGATAGAAGGAAAAGATCTTCAATCATCTCCTATCAGGTCATCTATGTTCACCCTTTCACCTTCCGCAGGAGCACCCATTGAATCAGCATAATGGCATTCAGTGAACAAATCTACATCTACCTGAAGAAGGTCCTCAGTCATCTTTTCAGCTACAGGCGTTACCACATCATTGAGCTTGTCGATGTTCCTTCTATTTTTTCTTAATCGGGAGTGGCAAAGATCAACAACGTTGGACACGTCTAACTTCGGATAGCAAATTTGCAACATAATTAATGAGAACCTGGCACCAGCCCTTAATTGGGCCTTCACAAATCCATGGACTCGACAGACGCTCTTGAACTTGTCCATCAATTCAGGAAGGGTTTTGGGTTGAAGATTCCGAGGAAACATGGCGTTGTAAACCATGGCGTTGTTTTGCTGAGCAGGTCGAATAAGAACCTCGGATCTCGCATCAACACGCTGATCTTCGGCAGTAGCATCCAAGAAGGAGCCTAACCATATCATGAAATACAATGAGGATTGCAAAATTATACACGGAAAATAAAAGGAGAACACAAAGGGCGAAACTTACCCGCCATATCCAGACTTGCGTCAGTCAGTAGTTCAAGTATATAATTTTCTCGAGAGGTTGCCTGTAAGGCTTTGGCAACCACAATTTCTTTCAATTCTAAGGCTTCTTGAGCCTGCTGAAGAGCTATCTTCTCCCGCTCGGAAGATTTGCGGGATTGATCCATGACAATAATGGATTGTTTCTTCATGGCTTGGAGTTGTTGTCGAAGTTCAGCAAATTCCAGTTGATCCGGGTTAGCACATGAAGAATCATCCAAGACAACGTCGTCAGATATCCGTTTAGAGCGAGACGTAGCAGGAGAAGCAGATGATGGTCCAGCAGTCTTAGAGTAATTATCAAACACCAACTGAAAGAAAGAAAAGGTCGACATCAATTACCAAACAAGGATTCCTTCTTTTTCATTCATAAGTCAAAATATTTACATAAGTGGGGATCCATTACAAAAGGATGACTCCTAGTGAGTCGACAAAGATAGTCGCACATCCTAAAGATATCGATAGTTACCAAAAGAGAGAAATGAACGGAGAGGTAAGTTGGTATACTTGACCTCCGGCTTAGTGCTGCTGGTAGATGTTGAAGGTTTATGCCCCAGAAAGCTGAGGATCTTCTTCGAGTGAGGCTTCGCAGCCTTCACCAAAGTCTTCCACTTCTGCGATTTCATCCCTTTGGGGTCGCCCACCTTTGCCCAGTCGATAGTTTGGTGGATGTCGACAACCAGAGCAATGGTTCCTTCAACTCCAACCTTCAGGTTTTCTTGTCAATAAGCCAGCGCAAGAACTTCTTCGGGAAGGAAGCGCCTGGCAAGCTCGGAGAAAGTTTGAGGCTGCGTCTGCTTGGGGAATAAATGGGGGAAGAGGCGCGTGAACGCAGCCCGCGCATCTGAAATATTGGTGCACGCCAAATCCCCGTGCAGCTCAAGGGTGTCGAGGAGGCGATCCTCTTCAGCTGCATGCATGGTGAAATCTTCACCCATTTTTCCTGCTGGAGCGAAAATCAAGTTCATCAAAAAAATACGGAAAACCAATTTCAGAAGCTGGAAAGTAAGGGTGAAAACTTACTAAAAAACCACCGATTTTGGGTTTCCAAGCGAGTTATGATAGCGTTTTCGCGCGCTATCTGTTGAGAGACCTGGTCGCTTAGAGCTTGTTCGGCCTTGTGAAGTCTCTGTCGATGTTCTTCAACAGTAGCGGCTTCTCGTGCGGCCTTCTCGCGAGCCTTCTCACTTCGCTCGAGTTTAGCGGCAAGTTCTTCCGCATGTTTCTCGGCTCGATAGAGGCTATCTGAAGATGACCAGAATGAAAAATTAAATTCCAATACAAAATAATTTAGTCGAAAGAAGAATGAAGCACAGAGTAAAAATGGATGCTACCTTTCAGATCTTCAGCAGAGTCGCGAAACCCAATAAATTGGGTACCAATCTTGATGAGGTGTTTCATCAAAGGCTACATACGGCGACGAGAAAAAGTTTAGAAAGAGGAAAAACTAGGCAGATGGTCAAGAAAGATTTCAAAATCAAATCATAAATGGAGACAGACAGGAAACTTACATCTTTCAAAATAGAAGTTGAAGGATCTTCTGCAACAATCACATGACCATCGCCAGCTTCAATCATCGCTCTCTTTGGCGAAGGGGCTCGGGGGCTGCTTGGAGGCGAGGTTTCCACCTCTTGTTGCGGAAGAGGCGGGGATTCTTCGCCAGCACAGCGATTTTCAGAGAGAACCAAGTTCTAGCAGGTGCTCGTAAGAGCCGCACCAGGAACCTCGTTTCCTTCTTTTTCTTCTTTTTCATCGCCACTATCAATAAAGAAACATGAGTACTAGTAAAAAACAAGAGTGGAGTAAGTAATGGTGATATAGAAGCTTACGAGCGAACGGAGCCTGCAACATCGTAAGGGTTAAATCCACTCTCTTCTTCGGGTGACGATTCTTCGGGAGCGGGCTCGGTAGGCTTGGAGGCGCCGGAATCCTCGACTTCATCCCTTTTCCTCTTGCTCTTGGTAGAAACAGCAGAGGGGGGAGAGCTCACTGATTCAAAAGCCTCAGACTCCGTATCTTTTCCGGAGGAAGCCGCGGATTTGTGAGATCCTGCGACTTCACTCTCAGGACGAGAGGGTCCCCGCGAATCGTTGGTAACGACGGCTCGCTCATCGACCTCTCCACCCTCAAGTAGGGGAGGCAGAGAAGATAGGACTTGATGGTTCTGTAGAAGGAAAATCAACACCAAGGGAAAATTAAGCAATACAGCAGTCGAAAAAATAGAAATTTTACTCGAGAGAGGTTACTTACTTCGGGGAGGGCGTTGGTGCTGCTGTACGGCTCCACATGACAAGAGCTTGGAACCGCCAGTTTCTTGCTCAGCGATGAAAAACGTCGAACAAGCTTCTCCAAGTCCTTCACAGAAAGGTCCTTGGATACGTGGTCAACATCTTCCTCGCCAACATACATCCAGAGGGGGTTTTTGCGAGCCTGCAGAGGCTGCACCCTAATCCTAAGGAAGTGGGAAGTGATTTGAACACCCGACAGTTCTTTACCGCGGGTGTTCTGAAGCTCGTGGATGCGCTTCATCAGAGCATTTGTCGCCATTTTCTCTTCCTCGGAAGCTTCGGCGTCCCACGACCGGCGCCGAAGGATTTTTGTGGCGCCATCAAAGGGATCGATATTGTATTCTTGCGAGTCGACATGCTCCTCTTGAACGTATAACCATCTCCGGCGCCATCCTTGAACGGAGTGAGGGAACTTGACGTCGAAGTAGTCAACTTCGGGTCGGACGCAGATGACAACGCCTCCCACATTGTAGGCGACGCTGCGGGAGTTGTTGCGCCGGAGATAAAAGATATGTTTCCACATGCCCCAATGAGGATGGGTCCCGAGAAAGCATTCGCATAATGTGATGAAAATAGAGATATGGAGGATGGAGTTGGGAGTCAGCTGATGTAGTTGAATCCTATAGAAAAAGAGCAGCCCACTAAGAAACTCGTGGATGGGTGTGTAAAGGCCGCGAATGAGGTGGTCAATGAAGGTTACCCGGTATCCAATGTGCGGCATAGGGAAACTTTCATCGCCGGGGAAGATTAGTACTTCTTCCTTTTTCAGCAGCCCCAATGTCTTGAGGGTCTTCAGATCCTGGTTGGAGATCTTAGATCTCTCCCACCCGGAAACCTCTGTAGGCTCCATCGACGGATTGGTTCCTGGCGCGGTGTGTGTACGAAGCTTCGTGCGAGGTGGCATCAAAGTGAGCCTTGGAGGAGAGCAGTAGCGCGCGAGCTTGGAGCAGCAATGGTGATTTTGGAGAGAGAAAGGAAAGATGAGCGGCGCGATGAAGGGGATGAATGAGGATGAAGGGGGAAATTTATAAGTAGTTCAACAAACCGTCGCACCGTTGGATGAAATAAAAATGGATCCTATGCCCTACACATGTCTACAGGGGTAAAAATGTATATTCACTTTGAAGTTGTGGGACAGGCGGTACAGCGCGCGTGCCGGAAAAGCGGAGGACGTGTGTCCCCCACTCCCAAGATGTGTCAATGGTGCAGAGGTTTTGACCGACATATCAGAGACATGACTAGACTCGCACCTTCCCAATATAGAGTTTGTGCATATCGTCAGCATCGACGTCGTCATTTGAAAATCTCGAATAGGTCTTTCAAAATAACGGCAGAAGAATTATCGAGGATTCCTATAAAATAACTTCGGGAGCCTTTGATCAAATAAAAAAAATTGTTCAAATGCTCGGTGGCTACTTTTTGTAGGAAGATTGATATGGAGTTGATTCAAAAATGGCAAAGATGAGCCTACAGCCAAGTATAAATACTCGATTGTAGCCTCGGGGGCTACTCCTATCGGGAGCGCTGGTCGCGCACCCGATAAAGATGAAAAAATAGGAAAGTTGACAATATAGCGACAAGATGGAAAAGGTGAGCCTACAACCAAGTACAAGCACTTGGCTATAGCCTCGGGGGCTACTCCCATCGGGAACGCTCGTCGCGTACCCGATGAAACTGAAGGAGTCAAATTGAGTACATTTCGAGTTATGATATAACTCTTCATATACTCTCATCGGGAGGTCAAGATAATAAGTCATCATATGACTCGAATAAATGTGCTATTCCAACAGCCAAAAAAGGCACTCGACAATATATTCTCAGAACGCCTCAATCGCTGTTAAATCTCTGAATGCCGTAATACTTTACGAAGGTAAACCTCGGGATCCGTCCTGCGTGGCGTGGTATCGCACATGAATGCGGTCTGCTATTTTTTTCCCGTATTAACAGATGCGAAGAAAAATCCTAATGGACGCGTTAGGTACCCGATAAAATATGACTGGAATTCGGCATATTGTAAGACCTTAAGCGACACATGTTGAATTACACCAGTATACCGAGGTCAAGTCCAGGGACTTGACCTTGAAGTAGGTTTTTGCGGGATTGCCACGAGAGTAGTTAACTGGTACCTGATCCGTCAGATGAACCAGCCCCATCTACCATTATCCATGTAAAATATATGATGAAAATTATTTCGTGACTCGAAGAGATCATGTGTTCATTGTAATGATGGAGATTTTACTTGACTCTCTGATTCAAGCAAAATCTCGGGGGCTACTAACATAGTCATCCCCAATGGGCCTGCCGAAGATGGTACCCGGGGTTTATTGAAGGCCCATAACCCGAAGAATACGAAGCCCAGAAGCCTACTAAAGCATCGACTATGGAAAGAAGAGATAGATTAGGAATAAACAGATTTGTAACTTTACGGGTCGAACTTAAAGAGTCTCCCGAAATTTGTAACTTGTGTAATACGAAACCCTCGAATCCGCCTCCTATATAAGGGGGAGTCGAGGGACGAAGAAAGGATCGATTTCATTATCAACACAACCCTAGTTTTCTAGCAGTCGAGTACTTTTCCGGCTGAAACCCTCGAGATCTACTTGCCCTCTACTTCCACGAAAACCCTAGTCTACAACTTGTAGGCATTGACAAGTTAACACCTTGTAAGAGATCCTCCCAGAACCGTATCTCCGCCCCATTCTTAATGGAGAAAGAACCAAATGGGAAAAGTGCTTCTTAGTTGCCAATGCCGGCCCAAAAATGTGAATCTCCTGGTTTCCAAAGAACCTGAGAGATCGCCTTTGCGCCAACATACTTTTCACAAAAGTTGTTGCCATACCCCATCCTCCGTCAACAACCTGGCTAGCCATTTACCGAGCAATGCCCTGTTCTTAACTTCAAGATCATGAACACCAAGTCCACCTTGATCTTTCGGACGACATACAACACTCCATTTAGTTAACTGGTATTTTTTCTTCTCACTATCCCCTTGCCATCCAAGTTAAAATTTGAACGGACATCTACGTGACGGCAAGGGTGTACCAGTAGATAACAGAATTGGGGCGTGATCTGACGAATCCTCAATCCGAGGAAGAACCCATACTGATACTAGAGGGAATTTAAATTCCAAGTCCGAGTCCATCAATACGCGATCCAACTTCTCGTAAGTAGGCTCGGGGAGACTATTCGCACAAATTAATTGTCTCCCACCCATTGAAACCTCTCTCAAATCCAAACTATCAATGACAGCGTTGAATAAGAAAGGCCAGTGGGTGTCAAATCTGCCCCGACTCTTCTCATGATGGTATCTAAGCAAATTAAAATCCCCGCCTATGATGATAGGGTGCAGATTTTCCTTCGCTAGATTAACCAATTCCCGGAGAAAGGCAGGCTTATGAACATCCTTGGCAGCTCCATAGACAGACACCAAACTCCATATAAAATTATCGGACTTATTCCGGATGTGAAGCTTAATATGAAAGTCACCTCCGGAATTATCCAAAATTTCCATGGTTGTAGTTCGGATGCCAACTAGGCCACCAGAACGCCCCCAAGGCAGGCGGGATACCCAAGCAAAGTCTTCCCCGCCTGATAGGAGATTTGGAAAACTTGTTGAATAGTTATGTTTGCCCGTTTCGGAGATAGCAACAAAATCTAAAACATGTTCCCTAATGCTTTCAGCGATGTGTAAGTGTTTAGCCAAGTCTTTCAGACCTCTGCTATTCTCAAACATGCCATTCATTTGGAAAAAATTGGAGATTTAGTCACCTTAGCCTTTTTATTAGGCCATGCATTACGCTTAATGGATGAAAGTCTTGATTTACGCTCATCCGCTTGTAATTCAATACAAGAGCCCAGAGCGGTATCATCTAGACCGACCTCTGATACCTCTCCAACTAGGTGTGAAAGAAGAAATCCGTCTGAAACAACGTACGCTTCCTCCTCATCCTCGTCAGAAAAAGAGGTATCCGACTTACTCGAAAGCGTAGGAGTAAATTTGAGTCTATCGAACTCCATACGTCTCAGAGCATTAGCCGAAACAGAAATAGAACTAATAGAAGAACACAACGAAAGACCCACATTATGGAACTTAGAAGCCATAAGCGGTGTTGGGAAAGTTAAAAAAGACTTAGAACTATTAATAGTACCTGAAGAGTCAAGGTTTCACTACGCCTTGCGACGCATGGCCTTTGCCATGGAGTCTTCATCCGTTGTCGTAGCCCCATCTATGCTGACCCCATGGCGAGAACTTCGGCGAATGGGGACGACCACCGAGGCACCCGAGGCCCGCGTAGCAGCGACAGCCCTAGGGGAGGTGGTAGACGAAGTAGACCCTCCCCTAGTAGGCTCCACGCGTGGGAGCCTAGCAACTCCCATAGCTGGGGGAGGTGGCGCCACGTCGCCGGCCATGCCCATGGCCGCCCTAGGTGACGCCGGCTGGCCCGCCAGGCTGGACGACGGCCGAGGTGGAAACACCTCTACCGCAGCACCAGCGGAAGGAGGGCTGGCCGACCGGGCCAAGAGAGCCTCGTCGGTCCCATGCGGAGAAGACGCTGACTGTAGGGGCGGGGTCGATGAAGAGCCCCCACGAGCGACCGAAGTAGGAGGAGCTGGCGCGTCGGCCTCCCCCCGGCGAGGTGAAGGTGACGATGCCCGAGGGGGTAAGGGTGAAGAAGACCCCCCTCGCGGCATCACCTCTCCCGCACCCGAACTAACATCATGCTGCAGTTCATCCTCTCTGGCATGCGCTCCCGCGCAAGTAGCCGTGGCAGCCGCAACCCCTCTCGCCACCGCAGGAGTAGTACGGGCGAGAGTACACACCCGGTCTTTGGCTGGCCTGTCCGAGCGGGAGTGGTACACGGCAAGACCGGAAGACAGAGAAGAACCAGAAGATACCGCATCGAGTGCCAAACGCAAATCATCCGCCGACACATGAGGAGTAGCCGCTGCAGAAGATGGAGCCTCCAAAGAAGGACTAACTGCCCGCAGCCTCTTCACTGCCTCAATAGCATTCAGCGTTTGCGGGTTAGGATTAAAAGGCGTGACAACAAACACAGGGGCCATAGCGTGAGTAACCCCCGGCGCTGAAGAGCTAGATCATCCCTGCTGAACCTATGAAGTCCCAGATCCTGAAGGCCCCACTCTCGGCGCAGAAGTATCCATAGCATCATCCCCACCATCTGGAGAACCCTCACCTCCCTCGTCAGGATTATCTTTCTTTACCCAAACCAAAGGAACAAAATCCGGCTCCGGAATATAATCTGCAGGCTCCCTGTGGAAGCGGAACTCAAAGGCCTTAAACTTAACCACAACATCAGCTTTAGCTATCGGGTGTGCCTCATCAGAAGGATCCCCTAGAACCCCAGCCTGAAGCATGGCTACCTGAATACGCACCACTGCCCTGCGTCTAAAACTAACAAGATCCACATCGACAGTCTTGCCAACAAGACAACCAACAACCAACAAACCCAGAAAGTGTCGCAACGTATGAGGGACCACGTGCAGCCGCACCTT
Organism: Lolium rigidum; assembly: GCF_022539505.1. Taxonomy (NCBI): domain Eukaryota; kingdom Viridiplantae; phylum Streptophyta; class Magnoliopsida; order Poales; family Poaceae; genus Lolium; species Lolium rigidum. The sequence goes on along the minus strand of NC_061508.1, from coordinate 237,737,246 downwards.
CTCGAGTTCAGCCTTGTGAGGAACCTCCGCTGACCGCCAAGCGGATATGGAGATAGAGGAGCTGAAGGAAGGCACCCCCACCTGAATACCATCAACTCTGTCAAGGTCATCGAAAGAAGGAACTGAAACCAAGAACTGCATATCAATATGAGGAACCTCCTCCCGCTTCCAATTGGGATGATCAGAACACCGGCGAGCCACATGCTCAGCAATCACATCTGTAGGCACCACATCACCATTGACCAACACAAGAGCAATAGGCGACTGAGTCGGGGCAAGATCATCATTAACCACCGAGTCCGAAAAAGCAGTACAATATGTCTCCAGAAGGCCAGACCCAGAAACAAAAACAGACGATCGCGGCAACTTAAGCACAGGGCAACGAGCTATGGGATGGGCCTTCTTATCATAAATATAATAGTAGTGATCAACCTTGCAGTCCTTCACAGCATGCGAATGCACATTTCTAGCACCTTACACTTTTTTTGGACTTACCAGCTGCTTTGGCGACCTCCGCCGCCTGAACAACCGCACCCATCTGAGGCGCCATAGACTGTGGCTGCTGAACCAAAGTTAGCTGAGGCACTGGTGGCTGATGCGGCGGTACATACACACCCTGCCCCGGTTGAGAAACTATGAAGAAAACTGTCCGTGCAAATTAAATTATGATCTAACTGAAAAATATTTTCAAGAGCAGATACATATAAGGTTATAATAATTTGTGGCATGTTTAACCAGGTTTTTAGTCCCTTCAATAACCACACCATTCTTTTCCAGAGTTTGCACAGTATTTCTCCTTTTCCTTCCACTTGCAATTCTATGGAAGTAAACAGTGTTCCGATCTCCTTGTAGTAACCATCTTCCATGAGCTCTTTGGTATCAATAATTTTCCTCCTCTTCATATATACTGCAAAGTTCAATTTTGATATTAGTTCTATACACTTATTCCTCAGGGGTCAGCTCACCACTTTCTTCCAGGATCTCTACGTTCAACTCACTTTTTCAACTCTAGTTTTCTCTTCATGTTGTTTCCAAACAAATTAGCTCCCCAACCTTTACAATGTTTCTTAAGCCTTTTCAACTTGATATTAATTACACCAATAGGGTCCCTGCTGTGAACATGCTTTTCCCAAATATTTTTCACTATAGGAAGAAACTCAGGTTTTTCTCAACCATGATAGGCCAAATTTGAAACCTCTATTTTTCTTGATCTGATTGATCTTTCACAACGTTTCTAACAGAAACCATAGGAAACAAGTCTTCCTAGTCTCCAGACATCAATACTCATAGGTTGGCTCATTTTCACCAACTAGCAACTTTTGTGATGTCTTGGCTGCCAACTTGACTTCAAACCTATTCCGGCATGATCCAACAGCAAGAGTCACCGAGCAGTTCACAACGTACGATTGGTGTCGTACGCCAATCATGTCTGAAGACTATGAACTGTTGCACCAGATCACCGTTGAATAATGTCATGTCAAAGCTCGACTAACTAATTGTACTACAAAAGATGATTACTGATAGTGGATAATCAATCCAAGAATGACAAGCATTTCTCCCGTAATGTTGAGCAAGATACAAGAATCGGGTGCACGATGCTTACCCCAGATCCCGATAAGAAAAAGGAACGGCTGTAAGCCTATAACACGACGAGCAGCAAAGTCCAAAAATATTGAGCAGCCTCAATCAGAGTACGTCCAGCTAGCGACTAAACTGAATATCTATCATGCAATAAGCATGAGTGCGACGCACAATCGCTCTCATGCTTCTTCTTATAACCCCTCGGCGACCACCTCCCAATGATTTTTTGGTTGATTCTTTCACAACATCGGCTTCCTATAAACCATCTCTCTACTCAAAGTCGTCAGAATCGGATCAGGTTCTTAGCCGCAGCCATGTCGTCCCCCTCGTCATCGCCTGACACCTCCGACGTCGACGTTTCTGACGGCCCCGGGCCGGCCAGCTCAAACCTCACGCTGCTGTACATCATCATCGCCGTCCTCGCCGGCGTCCTGCTGTACCTGGCCGTCCGCTACGGCCGTTCGCTCCTGGCCGAGTGGCGCGCTCTCCACGGCGACGGCCTTCCTACCGACACCCACCTCGGGCTGAGCATGGAGGACATCGCCGCGCTCCCCACGTTCACGTACAGGGCGCGAGCGGCACCGACGCCGTCGCCACAGGGCAGCTGGGGCGGCAAGAGGAGGAGCGGCAGCAAGGGGAGGGCGGCGTCGGCGTCGGTGGAGTGCGTGGTGTGCCTGCAGGAGCTGGAGGACGGCGACGTGGTGCGCGTGCTGCCGGCGTGCAGGCACTTCTTCCACGTCAGCTGCATCGACGCCTGGCTGCGGGCGCACTCGTCCTGCCCGGTGTGCCGCGCGCACCCGGAGCCGGAGCGCGTGCGGCCGGGCGAGGCTGCCATGTCGCCGCCGCTACCGCAGCTGCGCCGCTGCGACGTGTCGCCCGAACGGCCTACGGCGACGAGGATCTTCGCGGACTTCTTGGCACGGTCGCCGCTGAGGATCGGAGGCTCGACGAGCGGGTCTAAGGAGAGGGTCGTGTCCAGGTCGCCGTCACCGGCGCCCATGGTGCGTGACTACGTCCTGTCGAGGTCTCCGTCGCGGACGCCGCTGACGGATGGGATGGTGGACGAGCGGTGTTCGTTGTCGCAGTCGCCGCCCCAGATGCTAGAGGTTGTGGTGGTTCGGTCGCCTTCTCCGATGAGGTTCGGACGTCAGCCTACGCCGACGTGCGTTGGCGTGTTGGAACGCACGGATGCGAGCATGTCGGCATCGCCATCCCCGCCGGTGACATTTAGAGCGGGATCGACTTCTAAATTGTCACCACAAGTGCCATATTAAGTATGTACAGCAAATGCTACATTGCCTACTACTGTCCATCATTCAGTTGCAGAGTCTGCATTAAGATAGAATGACCAATTAATGGCACAGTCACCATTGCTTCGAGGTGCATTTTTGGAGCTTGTCATCCGATTCTTAGTGACTGATCATTTTGCTGCAAAGAATGTAAATATTCAGTGTCGAGCATGTTTGACGAAGACAGACCAAAGCGCCATTGAAGCTTTCTTTCTCCCCACTTCATTGTTAGCAAAAGATAGGTATGTGCACTCCTTTCACTTTTATTTGTACATACTGTTCCTATCTTTAGCGAGAGTAGGAGTACCTGACAAGAGGAGAGATAATGGTTCGTGCACCTTTCACTTATATTTGTTGCATTTTCTGTATAAAATTCACTTTTCCCACGTCCGAGCCAATTCTAATTGACAGCTCAACTCGTCTTCTTTGCATTATTTTTTCGAAAGAAATCTTCTTACTTACCTTCTAATACTAACAATACAGATTTGATTCCATAAAAAAGAGAATAAAGGCATGTTCGACTAAACTTTGGTCTATTCCTCCAAAAGTCGCCCGGCGCGTCCTTCTCACCATGCGTGCACTCTGTTTCATTAAGCATTCATTTTGTGAAACTTTTTCGACCACGCCGCGCGCGTAGCTACGGGGAAGAGCTATGTATTCTCAAATCCCTGAAAGTTGCCATACTGACCTGAAAGTTGCCATACTGTCTTTTCTTTGTCTTCCAAAGTTGCCATACTGTCCTTGCTGGTAAAGTGTCAAGCTAGCCGCCGGCCAGCTAACTAGTGTGTCAGTAGCCCGGTGGCTAATTAGAAATGGGGGGCACGTTCCATCCGAGTATCTATGCGTGTGGCAGATGTCGCGATTCGATCGAGACTCGAGAGCACATGATCAAACCCCATGCATTTCACATGCCAGGCCGCGGGCGCAACCCTCCACTCACAGCAAATTTGTTACTCCGTCAGGTTATTGTATTACTTGCTTAATCAGGCCATCGTTTGGGATTGATAGAGCGGTTCGTAGATTGCCCTAAAGATGTTTCAGAGTTTAACTGGTTTCTTCCAGTACATTGCCTTGCAGATTGCAGGGATACACATTTCGGTTGGTGAAATTTCCTGCTACCTAGTTACTGCCTTCGTGAGCTAGTTCCTTTTTGTGTTCTTCGCGCGTAAACGCTTCTTGATGATTGAATCTGAATATATGCATAATCAGGAACAACCTACAGGGTTCAGAGTGTCCTTCATCTTCGGCATCAGAAAAGCTGTTGTTGGAATTTTGTTTCTCTGATAAACACGGTACTTTGTCAGTTTTCAGAGTATTTGCAATGCTCAATTGACATCTATAGTACTTCTATACCAGTACATGAATGTAGAGACTATATGTTGTTCTGTATTGGTTCCAACTTAAGTAATGCAGAAAATAGGCGGAAGCCGAGAGATGAGACAGTACTAAAAACATAAAATATATCGAATGCAGAGTAGAGCAGGGCGAAAGCTCTGGTTTCACTTGTTTTCAGTAAAGGCTTGGTCTGTTTCGCTGTGCTGTTGTGTAGCATCGTGAGATAGGTGGGTGATGTTATGTTATTGGTTTTTCATTATGATTTGTGCCTGTGCCATATTAGTCATTGTGCAAGTTAAAACCGATAGATTTTATAAGGGATGGATATCAAGGGTGGAGGGTACGTCGGCGGCGATGAGAGTTTGCAAAAAGGTAGCGTCCTTTGGCGTTGATCGGGGTTGGTCAAGACTAGGCTTTGTGGGTCAGTTTTGAGCAAGGTCTTTGCACCGGCGGACCGTGGCTGTTGCTCAAGGAGGGACTGGTTGGGATAGACTGGGATGAATTGAGTCGGAGCATCTCCAACGGAGCGGCGACCGTTGCGTCCGCGTGGACTGAAAATACGTCTGGATCCTGCTTCAGCGGAGCGACGCATAGTGATCAGGCCGTCTGCGACGACGCAAACGGGTCCAAATATGCTGCACGTTTGCGTCTCCGCGGACGCTGCGCTGTGCGCCGAGCGTCCTCCTTTTCTCCTTCTTTGCTCCTCAGGGATAGCGAAATCGATCGCGCGGATTTGCTTCATTTTCTCCTTCTTTGCTACCCTAGCGTGACGCCACCACCCCAACCCCACCCCCTGCAGCCCTGCCGCACTACATGCCGTCTACTCGGTCCTCACCGCGCCAGAGAACAAGATCTCAGTCGGGGTAGGTTCTGGCGCGCATGTGTCGCCTGATTGGGGGCCAAACATCTGTCGGTTGCGCCGCCCACGACCTGTTCTGACAATTGTACCAGTAGGTTTCTTACCCATCTTTTGGGCGCTATTGTGCGCGGCCATTGATCCGCAGTTGCTACCCACGCAGATGGACATGTGAAGATGTTGGACAAGTTGCTCTTTCGACAAAGAGTATGATCTGGTGACGCAGACCATGGCTACTACTGCGGCCTCCATCCTCCACGAGTACAATGTCAACCAGGTACCGGTGCACGGGGGCTCTGTGAAGGGCCGCTCAAAAAACTTGCCACGGAACAGAGTGGAAGGGCACATCCGGCTCCACGCGGACTACTTCGACCGCACCAATCCGGTGTTCTCATAAAAAAATGTTCTGGCGCCGGTACAGGATGTCAATGGACATGTTCATGATCATTCTACAGGGCGTCAGAGACTACGACCCATACTTCCAATGCAGGCCCGATGCAATAGGTGCGCTAGGTTTCACCTCGTACCAAAAATGTTCCGCATCTATTCGCATGGTATCATATGGAATGGTTGCTGGTATATTCGACGAGTATCTTCGAATGGGTGAGAGCACCTCCCTTGAGTCCATGTACCGGTTTTGCCGAGTTGTGGTTGTCGTGTTCGGAAAACATTACTTTACGGAGCCAACAGTTGAGGATACAAGGCGGCTGTTGTCTATCAACGAGTCTAGAGGGTTCCCATGCATGATTGATAGCATAGATTGCATGCACTGGAAGTGGAAGAACTGTCCATTTGGATGGCAGGGTCAGTATAGCTGAAAAGATATTGATGTGGGCTTTACCCTTCGGGTAACTAGTATTATGCTACCTCCTATGGCATAACCAAGGGCCCATGAAGATCACCCACCGACCAAGGTGGGCCAATATGTCATTTTCTAAGAAGGATTCTTGACGGACAAGGCTGTTACATCCCAAATTTTCAAAGCAATGAATAAGATCAATTCCCTTATTCCAAAATTTGGAGCCAACAAAAACTTGAATTGCATTAAGTTGTGTGCATAGTGTTCATGCATGAATGTTGTGTTTGAAAATGTCTCTAAACCCTAAACCTTGCCCTTTTGAATCAAAGAGAAACAAAGAAAAAGGAAAATAAAATAAGAAGAGAAGCACATATGAGCATATGGCCATATTTGCAAATCTTAGCCTATGCCATGTTTACTTTATTTAAATGGTTTGAAACCATTAATAAACCCAACCTAATACTCAATAAACCCAAAAGAATGCCATTTGGTCAAAGAAAAGCAAAACATTTGAAAATAAAATGAAAAACCCATGCACATGTGATAATGGTCATTTTTAAAAAAATTAACATGATGCCTACTTTGAAACCCTGTGGTTATTATTTTTTAAACCAAACTTTCTAATCTTTTTTACCAGATCTATAGTACACATAAAAGTGAACAACTTGGTGTTGGCCAACCTTGCTGGTTCATTTTCAAATGAATTTAAATAACACCAATGTCATAAAGAGGTGCCAAACCTTATTTGAATTTAAACCAAATAGGCAACTTTGAAACAGATTCTAGATCATCCCATTTTTGAATTTCACCAAACCAACTCCACTTTTCAAACCAATGTCATAAAGAGGTGCCAAACCTTATTTGAATCACGCCCATAAAAGATTTTGGAAAAATTCAAATTCAAATCTCTTTCGGCTATTTTATCAAACACCTTGTGTGCACAATTTGACTATGTGCATACACTCTAAAATCCAATGGATTTTAGCCTAAACCATCCATGCTTGTGTCATCCTTAGTGATCCCTTGCATCCTCTGGACCATGACATGCCCTTGCACCACTGTTCATGGGAGAAGAATGACCAATGTCATGCCCATGTCACTCACATGCCACTCATCATGCCAACTCCCTCTCCTCTCATCTCTGTCCTACCTCAACATGTCTTGGAGGTTGACCTTGCTCACCTGACCCTGCTGGTACAAGCCCTTGGCCAAGGAGAGCTCGGCATTTCCCTGGCCAGGATGTGCCCATGTCGCCCAGCAACGCCAGCGCGCGCACGGGCATGCCAGAGCGTGACCTCGCCCCATCGCTGCTGACCTCCCCTCGCCCTCTCCTCTCGCACACGCACTCACCAGGACACCAGCTACCTCCCAGACATGATCACTCGAGCCGGAGAGCGATGTAGCTGTCGTCACCGTCGACGATCTCCGCCACGGTACCGCACGGCCACCTAATGCCCACGACCTCTCCCGACCTCCTTTTTTGTGCAATCAAGCCCATCTCGCTCGCCGTGACGCCAGGAGCAGCACACCATCCTCGCCTTGCCCCTTCGCAGCCCAGAATGCCACCTCCATGCTCGACCACCGTGACTCCCTTCGCTCCTCTGGCTCGCTATAAAAGGAGCCCTCCCCCGCTCAAATTCTTCACACAACTCTCCTCCACTCTTCTCACTGATCCTCCTCGAGCACTGCCCCCTTCCCAATTCCACCCACAGAGCACCAATTGCACGCCGAAGCTCCGCCAGCACCACCGCAAGCACGCCGACGATTGGAGCCACCCCAGGAGCTGCCGCCGGTACCAGGAGCCTCGCCGTCGTCTTCAACGTCGATCGCCGCCAACCCAGACCATCGTCGGCCACCGGTGAGCCCTCCGACCCCCTAGGTCCGCCGCGGATAGGGTTTGAGCTCGCCGTCGATGACGACGAACCTCGGCCATTGATCTGGTTTCTAATCCAAATGTTAGTAATTTGAGGATATTAAATATTAGTAATTTTCAATGATAGGGAATTATTTTTCCAAAACCAAATGAAGAAAACCCTAGTGTTATGTTGGGTGATGATTGTGATGATAATAAACCATTTTGTGTGATAAATAGAGTACTCAAGTATTGTTTGGTGATTGTATCCTCGTATCCATTTATAGACGCTAGTACCGAAGGCTACGAGGATGTGGAGGTCTTCTACGAAGAAGAGGAGGAACACGTTGATCACTGTACCAACCAAGGCAAGCTCTACTAATGCCAGCTACTAGTGCAAGATACCATGGCACTATTAATTTGTTTAAAGATTTGTTCATCCAAGCCCAAGTTTTTATCTTGCAATACTTTTACTTTGGTTACCAAGGCTTACTTGTTGTAGTTAATTCTTGTCTAAGTATATTACCACAAGAGCTTCACTCTTAGCCTAGAGAGCTAAAATCTAGCTAGCACCCCTCCTGACTAGTTGCTAACTAAAATGGACTACTCTAGGTGGGAACTTGTGAAACTAATGACTTTGAAAACCTTAGGATTATGAGTCATTCTATTGAAAGTTTTGAAGGTGAATATGAACTCTGAATGGCAAGGTGAATTTGACTAAAACTGATGGTTGGGTTTGGATGCGATACCATTCCAACTTTAGAGTACCCCCACAATACCTGATAATGGGTAAGGCTTAACTGGAAATTTATGTATCTTAGTATGGGTTCCCTCTGAACAAGCGTCATAGAGTTTATGCTGAGGCTGCCTCCATTGAAAGTGAAATGACGTGAAAAAGAGATGAATGTCCTACCCAAGCCCTGTGTAGTTCCTAGGAGGGCAGATTGCCATCACTAGGAGGCCAAGCTCATAGGGGAGGTGCCTATACTAGAGTATGTAAGTGAAAGGTTAATGGTTGATGATCCTCATACTGAGTATGATGATTCAGGGCTATCCCCGACGGATGTGATCAAAAGTTGTGGCACAAGAGTACGACCTCTGCAGAATGTTAAACTATTCGAATAGCCGCGTCCGCGGTCATGGACGGTTGGATGGCCATACTGTTCTGTTGTCAGATGTTTTTTCTAAAATGAATGGTGACTTGAAAGGTGAATTTGACTTTAAGCACATCAGAGTTGTGGGAATGACACTAATGTTCCCACTTGAGTAAGTTTAGGTAAATAAAGAGTCTTGACTAGTAAGTGTTTATGAAATAAAACTGGCTTTGTGCAAATAAACCTAGAGCTTAGAACCCATGTTAGAGCTACTAGTACTTCTATTGGTGTAGTTTGCGAGTACTTTATAAAGTACTCATGGCTTTGTCCCTGGCTATTCAAATGGCCAGACTATGAAGAGGAGAACCAGTACTACCAGGAAGATGGACTGATACGGGCATGGAGGCCTATGTGGAGCCCAGATTCAGGACTCCACCAGCTTAATTATCTTAGTTTATGTAATGGTCATATGTGGGCCAATTAGCGTTTCTATTGATTTGAATCAGTTTGGTTTGGGCCTGTCCAAACCAAGTTAGAGAGGCCCACTAGGGCTGGCCGGCCACCATCCCCTCATATAAGGTGGAGGGATGGCTAGGGTTTAGGAGAGACAAGTTTAGGCTAAAGATTATGGTTTACCCCATTGCATGTGTTCACGTGTATCATCCCTCCGGGGGTACGGCGCTGCCGTTTATCTATTGTATCCACTGTGAAGGTTCTTGTGTTCATCAAGGATTGTCTAGCTCAAGGGTTGAGGCGTATTGTTCATCGATCCGTTGCTTGATGGATTCGTTCCCTCTTCTCCAGGCTGCGTTCATCACGTTGTTGGGAGGATTTACTACCCCAGGTTCTCGTTGTGAAAGATCGGGCAACACCAAGGAGGTTCTGCTGGGTTCCCCCTTATCATGTGGTATCAGTTTTCTGGGTTGCTCACGGCGAGGTTTTGTTGATCGACCGCATCTAGATCAGTTTGCATTGGAGGAGGTTGGCTCTAGATCGGTGGAGCTTGGCTCTCGGTCGAAGGAGGTTGGTTGGAGGAAGTTTGGAGCTGTTGTGGTGTAGTTTGGCTATCATCCATGGCTGTTCCAGGTGTCAAAATCGCGAAATTCGGAGTTTGGGATCGGGAAGAAGAAGAAAAATCGCGACCCGATTCGGTCACACGGCTGGTCGACCGGCTGCAGGACCGGCCGGGCCGGTTCCAGACCCGGCCAAACCGGGCCCCAGACCGGCCACCCCGGTCTCAACCGGATTCCAGGACGGTGCCAACCGGGCCTGTTCCAGGGGCTTCGGGCCGTCCGTCCGGTTTTCCAGGCCGGTCAACCAGATCCTTGACCGGGCCAACCGGTCACCAGGCCAGTCCAACCGGGCCCTGGGCCGGTCCAGCCAGTGCCCAGGCCGGTCCAGCCAGTGCCCAGGCCGGTCCAACCGGGCACTAGGCTAGGCAGACTGCTGCTGTTGCTTCTGTTTCACCGGCAATGTTGGTCGATGCTACTGCTGCCATTGCTTCGTTTTCCGACGATATGCTTGGCATACGGTGTTCGCGTGGCACGAAATCTGGTTATGTTTTCAATGATTAACTTGACATACGGAAGGGAGTACAGCGTCACGTGTCCAAACTAAAGTGGTATTTACACCATTATGCGTCAGTTGAGGAATATGAACATTGGGAAAAGATCATGGAATTAGGTTTCACTCGATGTCGCCGATACAATGGGAAGTTCAGTGGATATGATGCATATGTTCTCGCTCACCGGCGTGTGGACGAGGAGTTGGACATTTTTTGGTGTAATGCAATTGATAGAGGCGAGTTTTCTTATACTTGGGAGGACTTCAAAACTTTTCTTCGTGAAGGTTTCGGGTTACCGTATATGGAGGAGAGTGAGCAGCCGTCGGAGTTGTGCATGCAATAAAGGAAGTGGGCAAGTGCATAGTTCCTATTCAGGAGATTGTTCCACTACCAACAGTCACTAAGGACGAGGTAATATCTTCAGAGGAGAAGAAACTTGGCTCTGATACCAAGAGCACTACTGTGACTATTGAGGAGGATGTACCATTGAGCGGGCTGAATATGCAACTCAAGAAGTTACAAGATGATGCTTGCAAGACAGTTGACAAGGGTCAGCGGTGGAGTTTGTTTCAGACTCAGTGCATTATAAAGGGCAAGGCTTGCAAGTTGATGATTGATGGTGGTAGCTGTACTAATGGCATAACCAATGCAATGGTGGCAGCATTGGGGTTGTCTACATGGCGTCTTCCTGAACCTAAGCGTCTTGAGTGGTTGAATAGTTGTGGTATGCTGAAGATTACTCATAAGGTGCGAGTGCCATTTGCAGTTGATGACTATGTTGATGAGATAGAGTGCGATGTGTTGCCATTGGAGGTGTGCGGATTGCTAATTGGGCATCCATGGCGGTATGATCGTAATGTGACACATGCTGGGAGAGCAAATACATATTCGTTTATGCATGGTGGCAAACAACGGACTTTGAAGCGTATGGGTGATGATCATATCAAGTCCGATGTGGAGTTAGTGGTGCGTAAGGAGAAGTTGCACAAATCTAAAGTGCGACATGAGGTACATGATGTTCCGAGCATTGATGTTGGTGATGTTTCAGCTATGCTTGTAGATGAAAAGCCAGTTCTTGTTGGTGACAAGCCGGATGAAGCTACACTTGTTGTTGATGTGGATGTTGCAGCATGTGCTACAGTTCCAGTTTGTGTTGATGCCAGTATACAGACTGATAAGTTTGTGTTGATGATGTTTCAGTACATGTGGCGCAGATGCGCGTGGGAGGAGTGGGAGGCAAGCGCGTTAGTGCAGACAGTGGGCAGCGGCACTACCGTGCTAGGAGTACTGCAGTCCAGTTTTCCGCAACACCGCGGATGCATCGAGGCAAGGATGGATGTGTGAGACATTTATGTGGCCCAGGTATTACACATCTTGTGCAGGGTCATGTTCAGCGACACAGGGGTCCATCAAAACCTCGCAAGAAGAAGGTATTGGCGCCGAAGTCCAAGCTCATGTGGAGAAGAAAGGAAGCGCCAAGTGTTGTATCAAGTCAAGCAGGCTGCGAGGGAGGATGTGGTGTGGAAGGCAAGCGAGACTTGAGTACGGCGAGGACGTGTCATGTTCATATCACCTTTTCCAGAAGACCCTCACGCGTTGGGGACAACGCTTCTTGAAGAAGGGGAGGATGATACGGGCATGGAGGCCTATGTGGAGCCCAGGTTCAGGACTCCACCAACTTAATTATCTTAGTTTATGTAATGGTCATATGTGGGCCAATTAGGTTTTTTTTATTGATTTGAGTCAGTTTGGTTTGGGCCTATCCAAACCAAGTTAGGGAGGCCCACTAGGGCTGGCCGGCCACCATCCCCTCATATAAGGTGGAGGGACAGCTAGGGTTTAGGAGAGACAAGTTTAGGCTAAATATTAGGGTTTACCCCATTGTGTGGGTTCACGTGTATCATCCCTCCGGGGGTACGGCGATGTCGTTTATCTATTATATCCGATGCGAAGGTTCTTGTGTTCATCAAGGATTGTCTAGCTCATGGTTTGAGGTGTATCGTTCATCGATCCGTTTCTTTTTGGATTCGTTCCCTCTTCTCCAGGCTACGTTTATCACGTTATTGGGAGGATCTACCTACCCGGGTTCTCGTTGTGAAAGATCGGGCATCAACCTAGGAGGATCTGCTGGGATCCCCCTTATCAATTGCAATCTCTCTCTATCTTGGGTGGCCAACAACACACATGCATGCACTTTAAGCACAAAGCTGGCGGATACCTCTAACAATGTGTTTGCACACACGATCGATCTAGTTTTGATTAATTATAGCACACAAATAAAAAAATTGTATTTTAATTCACAAGAAGTTAAAATTAAACCCTAATTACCCCTAAACCCTAATAACCCTAACCCTAAACACTAAACCCTAAACCCTAACCCTAACCCTAAACCTAACCCTAACCCTAACCCTAACCCTAAACCCTAATCCCTAAAATCCTAAACCCTAAATCCTATATAGGCCAACAACACTTAATTGCGCATCAAGCAGGCCAGGGGCCTCACGGTCCTCTAAATTAAATGTGACACTAACCCTAAACCATAAACAATATATATAACTAACCCTAGCTTATCAAACCCTACTTAAAACACACAAACCCAACCTAGCTAGTAACCCAATCTAATAAAAACATGCTCTATATATAGCTAGCAAACCCTAGATTAACCCCAATTAATATATATATATATATGGCCTATATAGATCATGTATGAACATCCCTATGATTCATTAATTAATTATATAATTAGCGCTGATAAATTAATTAACTTGAATTCTGATAAGCTCTCGAATGAAAACACACTTTCATTAAGTAGTCTCACAATATATATATAATTAGTGTGCATGCATGGCCTACCATGCATGAATATATTTTTATATATATTTGAACATTCTTGGAGATTTCAATAATCTCTCTCTCTATCGTTGGTGGACAACAACGACACACATTATGCTTGCACTTTATGCGCAAAGACATGTGTCTCTAATAATGTTTGTACACACTCATTGATCTAGTTTTGATTAATTGTGTAGCACACTAATAAAAAAGTTGTATTTTAATTCACAACAAGTTATAATTAAACCCTAACACATAAACCCTAATTAAACCATAAACCCTATATAGCTAGCTATAGGCCAACGACCCTTAATTGCGCATCAAGCAGACCAGGGGACCTCGCGGTCCTCTAAATGTGCCATTCACCCTAAACCATAAACCATATATATATATATAACTAACCCTAGCTAATCAAACCCTAGTTAGAACACATAACCCCAAGTTAAAAACCCGATCTAATAAAATCCTGCTCTATATATAGCTAGTAAACCCTAGATTAACCCTAATTAATATATATGGCCTATATCAATCATGTAGGGACATTACTGAGATTCATTAGTTATATAATTAGCACTGATAATTAAATTAATTAACTTAAATTTTGACAAGGTCTCGAATGAAAACACATTTTAATTTGCCTCACAATATATATATAATTAACATGCATGCATGGCCTAAACATGCATGCATATATATGTTTGGGGATTTCAATCGCTCTCTCTCTCTCTCATTGGTGGCCAACAACACACATGTACTTTGTGCGCAAAGGCAGGTGCCTCTAATAATGTGTGCGCACTCGATCGATCTAGTTTTGATTAATCATAGCACACAAATAAAGAAGTTGTATTTTAATTCACATAACCCTAATCTAAAATACATAACCCCTAACATGGCCTTATTAATTAACCCCTTATCTCTAGCTAATTAGTGGAAAACTTGCACAAAATTAAAGGGGTCCCTCACTAATTATACATATCTAGATTGTGCTAAACTTTTGCCCCATATTTGGTGGATGGGTGCATATTGGCATGTAAAGTAATTAATGTTTGCAAATGGCTTTGTCAAAACTTAGGTGCAAATGATTTATTTCCATCCAAAGTGCATAAAATGGGAGTTTAATGAAGAAAGTACAAATAAAACAGCTCAACATACCTCCACACCCCGATTTTCACACGAAGTAGAGCATATTTAAAGGATAATTCCAGAGTTTTACTAATATTCAAGCAACCTTTATAATTTCCGTCAACCCACATGACTTTATGTCGATTTAACGCAAATATGGAGAATTTAACTACATGCGCGGGATAGTTTGAATTTTGCGCGCGACAAAGGGAACCGCCTATTCCTCAACCTAGTGTTCGGCAAATTACACACGTAACTCCATTAAACACCACCTACCGACCTTAATTATCACCCCGGCGGCCCGGCCACATGAACCCGCACCCACCCCTACACAACTTAATCCCCGTCCGTGCAAAGAGCTTCCCCTCCCCGTCCCATCCGTGCGAAGAAGCTTCCCCTCCTCGTTGTTCTTCTCGAGACGCACCGGCGGTCAAGTTGATCCACGGTTGGGCTTCTATCTCTAGCTCAATCATGCATCGGGCAAGACGGCCTAACAATTTGTATTTTCTTGATGCTGCTAAAAAAAACGTCAGTATGCTCGAACTAATTGGCACTTTATAGTTTTCCGCTCGATTTGTCCTCGATCAATTTGTTCATTTGAGTGGGCATATATAGTCAGTTCTGCACTCGATCTGTTAATTTGCTGAAATGCCATGGCAAACTTTTGTACTCGGTCTGTTTGCTAAAATGTCGATGGGCATTTTTTGTTTTGTACTTGACATGATTGCTGAAATGCATAATCATATAGTATAGTTTTGTACTCAATGGATATACATTTCCTACTCCGCCTTAAATTAATCACCAATCACTGTATCTCATAATTAAACAGATGGACAGAACTTGGATACTGCATGGACACTTATCTTCCCCTTCATATATAAATGGTGTTCAATACTTTATGGGGTTTGTTATAGCTCATGAAGGTCACAACCTGGACGTGTATTGCCCGTGTTGCACATGTACGAATGGTGAGAAGAGGCTTCACCATGTAGTGGAAGATCATTTACACATTTTTGGGATGTACCACACATATGTTTGGTGGGTTTATCATGGTGAACCATATAATGATCCTTTAGCGGGAGAAGCAGATCTTGCTCACAATGTATGTGTGCTGAGATATGTAGTTAATTATTTATATTGATGTGGTCGTTGTTTCGATCAATAGTTTGCATTGTTGTGCAAGGTTCTGTACTCAAATTTAACTTGTTGCAGATGGATGAACGGGAAGGAGACAAAAAGCGCTTGCTTCATGAAACGGGTTTCAGCTCTGGGGCCTGTGCTATGCTAGATGAGGAAGGTAAATCTGTAAAACGACATTTATTCAGGTTGCATCCCTTAGATGTTTGTCTAATCGGTTGATGTACTCATTGCAGAAGCATATAGTTGAAGAGGCCTCTCAGTTTGATGGGAGAGTTGAAGATGAATCTCAGTTTGATAATAATCATGAAGATAATTATTAGATAGCTACACCTGAGGTTGTCGTGCCATGCGATTTATCAGCAGAAGAGAGGGATGCACCTGGTGATGGTACTGATGATCCTGCTCCTGACATTATCGTGTCAAGCATAGTAGGTGGTGCATCTGGTATAACTTCTTTAGTTCTAATGCACCTATGGATGGTACTGATGATGAGCCTTTCATAGACGAGAGTCCTGCACCTGAGATTATCCGGCCCACAGACGAAGGCCGTGGACCGAGTACACAACTTTGTGTTGAAGTAGATGCACGCCCGGAGATCATCAGGAGCGTCCGGGTAGTCTCAAGGACAACCAGCCCTGATGCACCTGTGGATGGTACTGATGATGAGCCTTTCATAGATGAAGGTCATGCACCTGAGATTATCCAGCCTGCAGAAGGTGGCCGTGGACCGAGTACACAGCTTTGCGTTGAAGTGGATGCACGCCCGGAGATCATCAGTGGAGTCCAGGTAGTCTCAGGACCACCTAGCCCTGATGCAAAATGTTGAGCTACTTTATGATTCGTATTCTTATGTTTTGGTGTTGTAGCATGTACTATTTATGTTATGATTTGTATGCCTTTGGCGATAAAACTATAATTCAACATTCAGTGGATGATCGCGTTGCAAAATTTGGCACCCACGCAATCAGTTCATCGTATGCGTAGTAGCACAATTACTTCTATAGCGAGTCCTGCCAGGTAGCATGAAACACTTTCAGGTACTCCCCTCTGATTCATATTAATTGACTCAATTTTGTCTATATATGGATGTATCTAGATGCATTTGTTAACTAGACTAGATACATCCGAATCTTGACAAACTTGAGTCAGTTAATATGAATTGGTGTAAACTAACCAAGTCCTCGAGCAGCTAGTTTATTGACTCTGAACTCCAAGCCTCTCGCGGCAAGCCATCGATGAAGCTTTGACCAGTTCTTGGCCCGCAATTTTTTTTTCCGAATAGCAAAGGTTTGACCAGTTCCTTTCGGGATACAGCACGCCGGTGAGCTTGCACGGTTGCCATGAGCACTTTCCGGCGGAACTTCTTCTGCAGCGCCCTCAAGCCGCGGCTGCGAGATAGCACGCAGTGCCTCGATGATGTACGGGACTCGGGATCTCAAGGCGGGGGGTGCGCCTCGTCCGAGAACGGTCTCTAGCGGGTCAACGAGGACATGCATGGCGGCCAGGGGATTTGGGGTTTTTTCTTTTTTTTGAGCTTGGGATTTGGGGTTTTTTCGGATAGGGGAGGAGGAAGAGGAAGGAACAACCCGCGTGCTTGGCGCGTGGCGGTGTGCTTGAATTTCGATTTTTTGTGAAATGTTTAAGTTCCCCGCTACAATTCGGGGGTTTTCTTGACGCGCCAATGCATCCCGCCGGGCAGCTTCAAGTGAATTTGGGGTGCCACACTATGGGCCCTAGTTTTAGTGAGACATGTAATGACTAGTCACATCAG
Source organism: Lolium rigidum (assembly GCF_022539505.1). Lineage (NCBI taxonomy): Eukaryota > Viridiplantae > Streptophyta > Magnoliopsida > Poales > Poaceae > Lolium > Lolium rigidum. The sequence goes on along the minus strand of NC_061508.1, from coordinate 237,720,011 downwards.
TAAGTTCACTGTGTAATAAAATATGTTACCCTTCCATTTATGTATCCCCCCTTCTCTCCCGATCGAGAGCCGACTGATGCAAGCCGCTAGCTCGATCTACTCCTTTCGCCTCCACCGCCAAGGCATCCAGCTTGGAGTGGCAAGCTGCATCTAGACCAAGTGGATTAGGTAGTACTAGTAATGGTCTTTCCTTTCTCAAGATCGGTTCTTTTTGCTCACCTCGAGATCTTGCTGCCTAGCTAGGAGCATCTCTTTCCTATTCTGGGTTTCTAGTCACCCTCGCACTAGGAGTGATTGATGGGGGGCGGGGGCTACCTTTGCTTGGATTGGGGTGTTCTTCCTTTATTGGTCGACATTTGTAACCTTTGTAGTTTCTGTTGATCCTCACTGTATCTTTTGTCAGCTTCTATAGGAAAGGAAAGACCTCAGGGGGACAATGGGGCGTAAGGCCACCACGCATGTGGGCAGTTGGCTGAGCCTGAGCTGCGTCCACATCCCCGTAAAGCAGGTACTCCATTTGCTTATCAACTGTTTTCCATTTAAGTGTTTGTCTGCATCCTCAATCTGTTCCTGTGCTGGAAGATGCTTAAAGTAGCACATGTCTTCAGTTGTTTGTGCGTAAAGCCTCTGTGTCACCATGCTCTATATTCTCTATATCAGGTCGGTACCTCCAGGTTCCGTGCTGAGGGTATGGGGAACGAGAATAGCTTCTCACCTGCTGCAGGAGCATGGCCCGATCTGCAGCACAAGAAGCGAAATGTCACCGCCGAGCTGGACAGGGATCGCCCAGGGGTAATTTTTTTAACCAACTTACCATAATGTAGTCTGAATCTGATACTCCCTCAGATCCAAAATAATTGACTCAACTATCTGTAGATACGGATGTATCTAGATGTGTTTTAGCTCTAGATACTACTACCTCCATCCCAAAGCTCAGGGCTTATATTATTTTTAGAAAGTCAAACTATGCCATGTTTGACTAAACTTTTACCAAAAATCTTTAACATGCAAAGTACAAAATTAATATCATTAAATATATGATAAAATATATTTTCCTACGGTATCTATATAATATTATATTTGTTGGTGGAATGTTCTAAAAGTTTGGTCAAACTTTACTTGGTCTGACTTCTTAAAAAGAAATAAGCCTTAAGCTTTGGGATGAAGGTAGTACATGCATATCTAGATAAAGCTGAGTCAACTAGTTTTTTTATCTATCCATAGCTAGTGTACATGGTGCAAAAGGCTAAGAGCATCCACTATATGCATCAGTCTATCTCATATAGTAATGCAATATCACTTCTGAGGTCTGTTTTTTGTTATTCATATGCAGACTGAAATTTTAGGACCTTTACTCAAAAGGAAGATCAAAATTGCGGCTGATGAGGCTGCCAGTATGTTGATGCCGCCCCCATCTTCTAAATGCATCTACAAGCACAAGGCCACGCACCAGCTGGGTGGTGACCTTTTAATGAACTAGCGAGGTACCAGTCGTGGGCCGTCACCGCGACTGGTAGCCGAATTTAACGCACCAGCAGTAGACTTTTTCCTACTAGTGGGACTAGCTAACCACCTCAATGCACACAATATTTATATAAGTTCATGCCAGGATTAGTATCAAGTGACAATCCTACGTCTTATGTTGGCTATATATTATAGGAAGCATGTGAGGTGCTCACAGGGTGGTCTTCCGGCTAGGAATCTAACCGTAAGGTATGTTAAAAATCTAAAGAAATATGCAAATATTGATGAAAACTGCTGAAAATGTGTGAGGCCACAAACATTTGCATGCCACCCGCAAACACTCCCCACCAAGGTTGTTGTCCGATGGAGGGAGAGGGGACACATGTTGCATGCTTTTGCCGAGTGTAACACTTGGTAAAGGCTATCTTTGCCTAGTGGGTTTTCTTTGCTGAGTGTATTTTCGGAATTTGCCGTGTGAGACCTCTTTGCTGAGTGTATTTTGCCGAACACTCGGCAAAGGTGGTCTTTGCTGATTACCCCGAAATAAGATGCTTGGCTAAGCACAAAAAACACAACAAATAAACGATTTCCCGTAGTGCTCCTTCCTAAAATGTGTTGTCTGTAAGTTTTGGCCAATGTCAAAGTTTATAGAGTTTTATCGCATGTACAAAAACAAATAACATATCAATTCTAGAAATATCTAAAGCACCCTAATGAAAAAAGATTTCATGGCGATTCGCATGATGTAGTTTTATATCATGCAGTAATTGTTTATACTTTTCATCTAACATTTGATCAAAATTTAAAAAGCTTGATTTTAACTAAAAATTATAGGCAACATATTTTGGGAGGAGTCAAAACTTCCGATGTGCACTGATAAAATTATAACATTTTATCCATCTTTGCGTGCAGCTGAAGCTGAGCACGCACGCGGTGATCGATGGAGATGTTCGTCATCTTGCGACGCACCCGGTGCGAATCGGATTTTTTCACCGATCCGGACAGTGTGTCCGACTCCCGCTGTAGTTGTTCTGATCTACTGTATATAAGTAATACTCAGAACTTCAGGAGCTGCAATAACAGCGACGCATAGTCGAATAGAGAAAAACAGCAACGCACAATCGGGCGTTGATCAGTCATGTTTTCGACGCCGATGTTTCCGCCGCCTCCGGCTTCTTTCTACGGCAACGTGCATCCGCCGCCGCCTTCCAACGACCCCGTCCCCGTGCCACCGCCACACGTCCCCGTCCTGGTGCACCCCGTGTGGGGCTGGAGCTTCCACCAAGAGGCCGCCAGGCTCCGCCACTTTGCCGAGGGCGCCCGGTACGTCGCCGTCAACGTGCACTACCCGGGCCTCGTCCACCATCCCGGCAAGGACCAAGACGCCCTCACCGACGAGAAGCGCTACCCCATCCTCAAGGCCAACGTGGACGCCCTCAAGCCGCTCCAGGTCGGGATCGCCGTCTGCGACCGCGACGGCAAGAGCGAAGCTTGGGAGTTCAACCTCCGGGACTTCCGCCGCCACTCTGATCCGCACGACGCGAACTCCCTAGCCTACCTCGCCGGTCGTGGCCTCGACGTGGACACGTTCGCGAACCACGGCATCGACGCCTGGAGCCTCGGCGCCATGCTGCTGAGTTACTCCGGCCTCATCGGGCCCTGGCGCGGCCTGTCGTGGGTCACCTACACCGGTGCCTACCACGTCGCCTACCTGCTCAAGATCGTCACCGGCGGCTGCCCGCTACCGAACGACGTGGCCGGGTTCGTCGGCGCCGTGCGGCACTTTCTCGGCGACCAGGTCTACGACGTCGCCGGGATGGCGGCCGACTGCCCGAAGTTGCCCGTTGGGCTGGAGCGCATCGCCGCCCACCTCGGCTTCCATCCGCCCTGGAACAGCCCCAGGCTCGCCGCCGCCGCCGGCGTACGCGCGCTCCAGGTGTTCAGGAGCTTGGAGGACGGAGAGCTCCGAGACAAGGTCATCAGATACAGAGGTCTGCTTCAAGGCCTGCATCACTAGTTCGATCGGACACACACACCAACGATGAACGATCGATGTCCGTGTCCTGTTGAGAAGTGTTTGATTAGTTTCCTAGTCTGAGTCTAGTAGTGTCCAAGTCTAGGATTAGTACGTACTGCTAGGATTAGTACGTACTGTCGGTTTGTTTTTTTTTTTTTTTTTTTTGTTTCCTTGTACCATGTCAAGCAACCGCCTATTTGGGTCTATAAAAAAAATCGAAAAACAACCGATGAAGCCTATGGGCAGAGGAAAAACATATCTTTTCTCGTGGCTTGTCGATTCAGTTCAGGTGTGCGAAGTGGCGAAGGAAATAATACGAGGTAAGACGGTGAATTTTTAGATACCACTTTTAAGCTTGCACGTGCCACGTATGTCTTATTTAATGCAAATACACATACTAAATAGGGTGTGTCTATATCTAAGTTGACTGAGATTTTCTTAAGTCTCAGTCACCTCAGAAAAGTGCAACTCAAAGAAAAGTGCAATTCGGTCCAGTTGCACATTTCTGGCAGAAAAGTGCAATTGCACTTTTTTAACAGAAAAGTGCAACTCAAACACTTTTTTTTACGTGACTTAGACTTAAGAAAATCTCAGTTGACTGAGACATAGCAAAACCGTACTAAATAAGTCACACTTTCTATATTGTTAAGTTATATGTACTGTCTTGAAATTTTTTGAAAATATTTTCCTCATTTATTTGAAACAAATAGCTATAAAATAGTCTAATCCATCACAAAGATAAATCTCACATAGTGGAATGGGTTTACATGGCGTATACGAACTTTGCATTGATAGCGGACATCAACCAAAAGCACGATAATAGTGCGGTACACAAATAGCAAATAGTAGTGTGGAGTATATTCTTCCTCATGCAGTACTATGATGAATTACCCTCAAATTTACAAAAATAAATCTGTGAGCATCATCTAGCCAGATCACTCATACATGTTAAGAGCTCCAAATTCATATGAAAGAAATATGTTACAAATCCCCTTATTTGATTGCCAAACATAACCATACCATGTCATCCTTATATCACCGCACTCTATCTGTCATCCAAAGGACCCTTCCATTCAAATAAGAAATCTGCCAGTCTTGCAATCGACACATGAAAGAACATAAATCTCTCTCCAAAGTTTGATACTTTTTATCTTTTAGAAACGAAGTGTATATGTACAAAATAATGGTTTGGCAAACCTGCACCGCAGTGCACACAGCCCCTGCACTCGTTGGTGCTCAAAAGAAATAGCAAAGCTAGAAACCACAAATGTTGTTTAAAGTGGTGGAGAAAGTAGAGTATTATATTGTCGTAATCATAAGAGGTGGAAAGTTTTCTAAGGTACCCTCCCATGTCTATATTACAGTGTAATAGATCAAAGAGCAACATCAGTCAGATTCTTTTGTACAAAAATCTAAGACAATGTTTTAGCGTGAAAGGTAAATGTAATTATTTTTCTCATCCTGATAATAAACACTCTTCACCTAACTGGCAACAGCCTACTGAATGGCAATATATCAGTCCTATCATAAGCAAGAATTTTACAAACTTAATCATGACTCATGACATGGGCTGAAACTTCTAATTAATGATCAAAACAAAAATCATACCATCATTTATTTGTCTGCAGATAACAATGTTAAACATTTCTTCTGGCATTTCCATTATGCCCGGAAAACATGTAGTTCTCTACATCTGTTGTATCCATCCATCTTCAACGACTTCCAGCCCACAAATAAATCATTCTCTGCATCAAAGATGGTTGCCTGATTAGGAACATGTTCCTTGTGCTCTCCAAGTATTACCTTCTTGGCATATTGCTACTTTTTCAGAAAATATTTAGTCAGGATGTGAAATACCCATGATATTTGTACCAATAAGCCTTATTTCATATGATATACTGACCATCTTACATAATCAACTTGGCTCCTAAAATTAAAACAAAAATGCACACATGTAATGTTGATATCGTATAGTTTTCGGATTTCAAGGAAACATATATCAAATCATTTGCTTTCAAGTGATCCTTGTGTAAGGGGCATTATCATGCTGCTCATGCCCTTGAATGATTAAATTTAAACCACACTATATAACTTTTATAGCACATCTGAACCAAAATGCAAAGGTTAATCGTTGACGGGTGGAGACACTGCAGATCCCGCCTAACCAAGAGGTCCTCATGGACGGCATGCTCATAACAGTCGGGAGTTGGCGGGGGCGACACATTGACCTCTACGGAGCTATCTTCCTGTACATCCAGTCGGACAAGCACCCAGTTCTAGCCGGAAAAAGGACTGCACTACAAGGCACATAAAAACACCGAAGACATCTTCCTTTCACGCTGAAATCAGTTGCCACACAATTACTTTGTATACAATCTGGCACCGTTTAAGTACATGTTGTGCGATCATTCATCAGTTTCCGTGTGTGAAAGGATCATGTACTGGACAATTCCATCAATTTTCCTTCATGCTTCGTCAGTCCACGACGATCGGATCGCGGCAGCTGGCCTCGATGACAGATGGGGAGAGAAGGACGCCCTTGACGGCAGCATCGGTGATGGTAGAGCAGGATGGCTGGGGCACGCGGGCTGCAGAGGAAGACCGCCTAGAAAGATAGGATTGAGGGCGACTGCTGAGGAAGGTGCGGCAGAGGGCGATGGTGATTGGGAAACAACGGGAAGCTTTGGTGGAGATGATCTGAGTAACACGCAGAGGCCAACGTAGGCGGTATTTGCGGGGAATTGTATGTTTAGCGGATCTGGGAGGTGCTAAATATGTTGAGGTACTCAACATGGAAACGATCTGAGCACTTGGGTTTTGATGGTTTAACGGCTGAGATTAAATGTATCCCACACAGTTCTTGCTTTTATATAAGTAGTAGATATGGTATATTTTCTTAATCCACATACATGCCTTGATTTTTGTCTGTTTATTGTCAGTTTTTTCTAATGCTTGCCAAAAGTTCAGAAACACCAAATTTGTTTGCTTACAATCATCATACACTAATGTTCATCTACTCTCCAGTTCCCCTAACCCAACAAAAATGATGTTAATTACAATTTTTAGATTAAAAGAGCACCATTAGACGCTGTTAATTAAGACTTTGAGATTAAAATGTCATTTTCCATTGTTAATTACAATTTTGAGATAAACGATTAGTTTAACCTTGATCTGTTCTGCTCTCCAATTTTCCCAACCGAACAAAAAAGTAACCATTTCATTCCTCTGAAATGGAACCATTCCATTTCATTCCATTCCACGCCGTTTCAGAACCCAACACACCCTTGCATTGTTGTGAACTGTTGTCCATACACAGCCATACTCTTCCACTTACATCCAGCATTATATGCATTAGTCTGTCTCAGAGTCATTCAATACCACTGCTGAGATCTGTTTCCATTCTTATGCAGGCTGAAATTGCTGCGCCTTTACTCAAGTGGATACAAAATGAGGTTGATGAGGCTGCTGTGAGGATGATAGTGCTGGCGCCATCTTCCAAAAAAATCTACAAGCACGAGGCCATGGGCCAGCTGGGTGGTGACCTTTTAATGAATCTGGTATATTTTCTTAATCCACATACATGATTTTATTATTACCAGTTTAATTATTGTTGGCTTTGTCTAATGCTTACCAAAAGTTCAGAAACACCACGTTTGCTTACAATCATCATACACTAATTTTTCACCTTTCAGTCTGTCTTATCCAGTATATAAACTGTTGAATTATAGGCTTCTTTTGTAATTATTTGCATTGTTGTGAACTGTTGTCTATGCAAAACCCCATTTTTTCACTTACATCCCGCACTATATGCATCAATCTGTCCCATAGATTTATTAAATATCAATGTTGAGTTCTGTTTCTATTCATATGCAGGATGAAACTTCTGTGTCTCTACTCAAATGGATAAAAAATGATCCTGATGAGGCTGATGTGAAGACGATGGTGCCGCCACCATCTTCTGAAAACTTCTACAAGCATAAGGCCACGGTCCAGCTGGGTGGTATCCTTTTCAGGAAGCAGATATATTATCTTAATCCTCATACATGATTTGATTTTTTCTGTTTATTGCTGGCTTTGTCTAATGCTTACAAAAAGTTCAGAAACACACACAACTCTATTCTTCCACTTACATCCAGAACTATATGCATCAGTGTCTCATAGATTCATTTAGTATCACTGCCGATGTCTGTAGCTCTTCAATTTTTCATATGCAGACTGAAACTGCTAAGCCTTCATTGGTCAAAAGGACTGCAACTGCTGCTGATGAGGCATCTGCAGATGCTACCACCAAGTTACTGTCAGCCCCACCTTCTAGATGCGTATATAAGCTCAAGTCCAAGGATCAGTCGGGCCGTAACCATCCAAGGGTTCGGGTATATTTTCTTAAGACACATATACATGCCATGATTTATGTTTGATATTATCACCGGCTCTGTCTAATGCTTTTTTGGAATTCGAAAACACCAAATTAGTAAGCTTATATTCATCATACACTAAATTTTCACTCTTCAGTTTGTAACATAGTGTTATGCACTCTCTTGTCAACATTTGCATTGCTCTGAACTATACACTTTAACAACATAATTCTTCCACTTACATTCAGCGCTACGCACCAGTAGTACCTCCCATGTTTCCTTCACCATTCTGATGCCGAGCTTGCGGGAATATGGCGGGCCCATGTACATACCCCACATATAACACCTCCTATATATGACTCTATCTACCTTTGTAATAACTCCTTCACGGAGTTATATGTATGTATTCTCAGTGGTTTAGCATGAATTGGCATATAGTAAAGTCTTATTTTCAGTCTTCCTGCTTCTTACATTAGTATCAATTTTCACATGCAGAACGTACCTTGTGAGCTTCGTCCAATGATTAACCAGATGTGTCCGCATGAAGGGTCTTTCACTATGCATGGCAATGGAAAATTCATGAACACCTACATGGTCTATGAGGTGTATGTCTACAAGACGCAGGCCATCACATATATGTATGGACATGACTGGAGAAAGTTTGCTTTTGACTACGATCTGAAAAAGGGCGACGAGCTGAGGATTAGAAACTCAAAAGGGCAAATATATGTAATTGCTTACGAAGTTGGAGACACTTCCAAATATATAATATGTAACTTTTCTTGTACTCATATCCTTTGATTACTGCATTCCAAGCCGTTGTTCTAAACCATTCTCTCTGATCTAGCTTACTAGGTTTAACATGATCAAAGCTACAGATCCCCTGACGGAACAGGAACGGATGTCACTAAGGGCACCCACACGAGCACCGGCACCGGCTTTCCACTCTCTTGCATCAGCACCGGTTCCTGTACCAGCCTCGTTTACTGCATCTACCCAGCAGACCCCTACATCAATATCGGTTCCTGTAGAGGCCCCGTATACTACACCTACCCAGCAGACTCCTGCATCAGCACTGGTTCCTCTAGAGGGACCATTTACTGCACCTACCCAGCAGTCTCATGCATCATCAACAGCTCGTGTACCAGCCCAGGCTCCTGCACCTACCCCAGCCAGATCACCGAGGTCTCATCTCATTGATCTGCCCCCCCCCGTGTGGTGACCAGGATGCATCTGAAGGCTATGTTCGTGAGTATATGGTAGCAGAACTGCTCTGATCTTGATGTCTTCTCTGCTCAAAGTCTCACATGGTTCAGTGTATTAGTGCCATTGACTAATTTTTGGTGGTATCTCTTGCTTCGAATCATAAATTCCCTAAAAGTATCTCCAAGAATCTCTATGCTAGCCGAAGGGGCAAGACATCCCTCGTCATGAAGAGTCAAGGTCTCACTGTGGAGGGACGGTACTCCGTCAGTCCCACAGATGGCCGCTTGGTTGTTACTTCCAGGTGGAAAAAGTTCATTGACGGTGCCAAAATTCGCTTTGGAACAAAGTTGAAGGTCAAGATCTTTCGATGCCGCTGTGACATGCTAGTCATGAAGTTCGCGGTTGTCTAGTTCTGTTGTCCCATGAGCCCTTAGCAAATGCATTTGTAGTTATACTTATATAAGGTTATCTTATCGGAACTGCTAATTAACTGTATGGGTGGTAAAACTGTGGCAAGCTTTTGCTCTTAGCAAGTAAATATGTATGATCAGCTATTATGATAACTAATGTTTGTGTTCATCTTAATTTGCATTTCTGTTTTAGAAAAAAAACTTAATTTGTATTTTTGCTGACGTGTTAGAGAACTATCAGATTGAACCCACAACCTGATTCAAATAGATTCATTACACCGAACAACATGTCTTGACCTTGTTGTACATAACTTTCATTAATCAGTGCAAGAAGGCTTACTTGAGCTACCTGAACCACGACAAATTCGAATCCACCTTAGCTATCTAAAAATACAACCTATCTAAAAATACAACCTTTGCATAAAGATGATTGCAACCTTCTTGATTTGAAGTATCATGCCCTTCTCTGATTCCAAAGAGGATTGGTAAAACTATTATAGTCAAAAAAGGGGAGTGACAAATATTTCAATTGGGGCTGCATCTGGCCATCTGGGCCTTCGAATTATCCTGTTGGACGCCTTTTGACTCGTACAATTTCAGACCACTCCAAAACAGGAAAGTCCTATGCTTCGCGAAAACAAAAAAATAAGGAGATTCAACATATAAGTTTATTTATGTAAAAAAAAGATTTAATTTATCCGTTTGCAATAGCTCAGAGCGAAATACACTGTTTATTGTCTGCAAAATAATCAAGATATCACATGTTTCTTGTACGGGGAGGCAGACATCGGGAACCCATGAGCCAGCAGCGTCGTCAACGTTTTAAAGGCGGTAGGGGGTCGAAATAAAAAATAAACAAAAAATCAGTTGGTAAAAAATCCAAAAAAAGAAACATCTATCGTTCTGAGAGGATGACATGCGGGACCCATGAGGCAGCAGCATCCTCATCGTTTATTGTTCATAGAGGCTGACATGTGGGACCCGTGAGCCAGCAGCGTCCTCAACGTTTTAAAGGCGGCATGAAATCGAAATAAAAAATAAGCCAAAAATCAGTTGGTAAACAAAATCCAAGAAAAAAACATTTACCGTTCTGAGAGGATGACATGCGGGACCCATGAGGCACCAGCATCCTTAACGATTCCAAGGCGGCAGGGGATCAAAAGGAAAAAAGGAAATAGCCAGAAATTAATTAAGGGTCAAAAATAAATCCATCAAAGGAAACTTTTATTGTTCATAGAGGATAAAATGTGGGACCGACCTGTCAGCAGCGTCCTCATCGTTTCAAATGGGGCAGGGGATCAAAACAAAAAGGCAAATAGCCGATAATTAGGGGTAAAAAATAAATCCAACAAAGAAAACTTTCATTGTTCATAGATGATGACATGCGGGACCCATGAGCCAACAACTTCCTCGATGTTTCAAAGGTGGCATGAGATCGAAATAAAAAGCCAAGTGACCAAATATCAGGAGCCAAAAATAATCCAAGAAAAGAAACTTTATTGTACATAGAGGACTACATGCGGGTCCCATTTTTTAGCAACGGTCTCAAAGTTTCAAATGCTGCTTGAGATCAAAAGAAAAAGAAAGTAGCCAGAAATTAGGGGGTCAAAAAAAACTCCAAGAAAAGAAAGTTGATTGTACATAGAGTATGACATGCGGGTCCCATGAGTCAGCAACTTACTCAACGTTTCCAAGGCGATAGGGGATCAAAAGAGAAAGGAAATAGCCAAAAATCAGAGAGTAAAAAATCCAATAAAATAAACTTTTATAGTACATAGAGGATGACATGCGGGTCCCATGAGCCAGCAGGTACCTCAACGTTTCAAAGGCGGCATGAGATCGAAAGAAAAAGGCAAGTGACCAAATATCAGGAGCCAAAAATAATCCAACAAAAGAAAATTTTGTTGTTCATAGAGGATGACATGCGGGACCCATGAGGCAGCAGCATCCTCAACGTTTCCAAGGCAACAGGGGATCGAAAGAAAAAGGAAATAGCCAAAAATCATAGGGTGAAAAATAATCCAAGAAAAGAAACTTTAATTTTACATAAGAGGATGACATGCAGGTCCCATTTTGCAGCAGCGGTCTCAATGTTTCAAAGGCGGCATGAGATCGAAAGAAAAAGGCAAGTGACGAAATATCAGGAGCCAAAAATAATCCAAGAAAATAAACTTGATTGTACATAGAGGATGAAATGCGGGTCCCATGAGCCAGCAGTGGTCTCGACGTTCAGAGGCGGCATGGGATCGAAAGAAAAAGAAAGTGACCAAATATCAGGTGCCAAAAAATCTCCAAGAAAAGAAACTTGATTGTACATCGAGGATGACATGTGGGTCCCATTTAGCAGCAGTGGTACGTTTCTGAGGCGGCACCGAATCGAAAGAAAAAGGCAAGTGACCAAATATCAGGTGCCAAAAATAACTCCAAGAAAATAAACTTGATTGTACATAGAGGATGACATGCGGGTCTCATTTAACAGCAGTGGTATCAATGTTTAGAGGCGGCACGGGATCGAAAGAAAAAAGGCAAGTGACCAAATATCAGGTGCCAAAAATAACTCCAAAAAAAGAAACTTGATTGTACATAGAGGATGACATGCGGATCCCATTTAGCAGCAGCGGTATCAATGTTTCAGAGGCGGCACGAGATTGAAAGGAAAAGACAAGTGACCAAATATCAGGTGCCAAAAATAACTCCAAGAAAATAAACTTGATTGTACATAGAGGATGACATGCGGGTCCCATTTAGCAGCAGCGGTCTCAACGTTTCAGAGGCGGCACGGTATCAAAAGAAAAAGGCAATTGACCAAATATCAGGTGCCAAAAATAACTCCAAGAAAAGAAACTTGATTGCACAAAGAGGATGACATGCGAGTCCCATTTTGCAGCAGCGGTCTCAACGTTTCCAAGGCGGCACGACATCAAAACAAAAAGGAAGTAGCCAGAAATCAGGGGGTCAAAACAATTCAAGAAAAGAATGAATTTTCGTTCATAGATGATGACATGTGGGACCAATGATCCTGCATCGTAAACGGCTCGATCGGAGAGCGTTGAACGAGATGGCGCGATCGAGAAAAAAACAATGCTAGAGAGGCTGTCATCTGGGCCCTACATCCCTGGGTGGTGCGGATTTGCGTTGACTCGGCCAGCGCACCCAAGAATTCATCATGCACCACGTCCCGGGCCACCATACACGATGTTTTCTTCGGGCTAAGTGGCCTCAAAAATGAGAAAAAAAAGTTTTGACATGCACCATGGAGAGAGCAAAAATCGTCGGCCATGGTGCATCAACAACCAAGGCGCGACTTCAACTTCGTTGGCTATGGCAACTTTTCTTGCAGTGGCTTCCAAGTGAGGCAACTTGCAAGTGGAACCTTCATCTCCCAAGAGAAGTATGTGAAGGACATGCTCAAGAAGTTTGATATGACCAAAGCCAACACCGTAAAGATCTGCATGTCATTGAATTGGCAACTTGGGTCTTGTGAGCATGAGTAAGGCGTGGACCAAAAGTTATATCGATCCATGATTAGATCTTTTCTCTATGTTTGTGCTTCGAGGCCGGATATCATGATAAGTGTAGGGATGTGTGCTCGTTTTCAATCCGCTCCTAAGGAGAGCCACTTGGTGGCGATCAAGCGGATTTTAAGGTATCTTGTTCTCACTCCTACTCTCAGGCTTTGGTATCCAAAGGGGTCAACCTTTGAGCTTGTGGGCTGCTCAGACTCCGATTGGGCCAGCGATAAGGTTGACCAGGAGTCGACCTCCGGGGCTTGCCAATTTATGTGCCGGTCGTTGGTGAGTTGGTCATCCAAGAAACAAAACTCCACCGCCCTATCCACCGCCCAAGCCAAATATATCGACACAACATCTTGTTGTGCTCAATTGTAGTGGATGAGACAAACCTTGCAAGACGATGGTGTGTCTCTTGGTACGGTGCCTCTTCTATGCGACAATGAAAGCGCAATAAAGATCGCTCATAACCCCGTCCAACATTGCCGCACCAAACATATTAACATCCACCACCACTTACTACGTGACCATGTCGCAAATGGTGACATTGCTCTCACCCATGTGCGAACAATGTACCAGTTGGCAGATATTTTCACGGAGCCTTTGGATGAAGCCCGCTTTGTTACCTTGAAGGGAGAACTTGGTATTCTTGATTCTAAAAACTTAGATTGATTTACTTCTTGCACTATATTATTGCTCTTAACATGTTATCTAGCTTGGTAGCACCGCATATGTAGGGATAGTCGTCTTACCATGTCTTGGTATGATGCATACATATGTGTGCAACATTAATAGAACCAATATCAAAATATGGACCCAAGCATGTCTCTTCGAGGTCTCATGAAATTTACGCTTTCACATAAGGGGAAGAAATCCCCCGCCATTTTATTTGCCTCCTATGCATCTTAGTTTATTCTTCTTTTGAGGCCTCATGATCTTATCTTTGAGGTTTTTCGGTTCTTGCTTAATTCGACACCATGCTCATTGTTGCCATTTGATTTTTTTCCAATGGGCATGTCTAGAATCTAAACTTTCTCTAATCCAACCTACTCTATCCTTCATCTCTATATGTGCATGCCCGCCTTGAAAATTCTAACAAAAAGAGGTTGTTGTGGTTTTCCGGTGCCTGACCCGTCCTGCCGAGTGCTGCTGCCGGAATTTCCGGCAGCCAGCCCGGTCTGCCGGATGCTGCTACCGAACTGTTGGTGCCTGGCCCAGCCTGCCGAGATGGATGTCGAGTTGGTCGGCACTTGACTCGATGGTACCGGATTGGATGACAGACTGTCACGTGGCAAGGGATACTTATGACCTGGGTAAAGTTAGGTTCCCCTTGGTTCCCCTTTCTTCCCCATCCTTTCTCTCCACCGTTGCCACCATTGCCACACCTCCCTCATCTTCAAGGAGATTGTTTCAACTTTTGGAGCTCCAGATCCATCCCTTCCCCTTGCTCCCCTCATCATTTGGAGCATCTCCACCGAATGTATTCAAGTTTGGTCAAGCCATTTGTGAGGACTTTGGATTTCCACCCACCAAGGCTTCCTCCATTAGAATCTGTTCTCCGCCAAGTTAGGGCAATGAGAGCATGTATTTGGGTAACTTCATCTTGTCTTCATCCCCCTCCTCAAGTGTTCTTCTTATTGTTAACCATCATATGAACTTGAGGATTTAGGGTTAGATCTTGTGCCATTTGGGAGTCAACCACTTCTATTCATGACTCTCACTTCATTCTAGTTAGTTTTGCAAAAGTTTGTGAGCAATTTTTGGAGCAAACAAGAGGGGGAAGATGCTTGGGAATTTTTCTTTTGAACAATTCGGCATGTGACCCGGCAGACCGGGCTTCCTGCCGAGTAACTCAGCACCTCACCCGGCATGCCGGGTGCTGCTATCGGGTTACCCGGTCTCAGGTCTGGCCTATCGGGCCCCATGCCGGTGGCCTCTATTTTCTCCGAAAAATCACTTTTGTAAAATTTTCTTCGTTTGGCCTTCGTTTCTCGGGCATGTACACTTATCTCTGCTGCTCCTCTATGCTCTCTTCTTTCACAGGTGATGAGGCGGCTGACTTGGACTTTGTTACTCCGAGACCGCGTCGGGGCAAAGACCAAACTGTTGAGACTAGTGGCAGCCAGGGTGGTACCCGTACCAAGATCAATGCCAAAAGAAAGAAAGCCCCAACTCCTAGTTCCGGAAAAGATGAGGTTGGATATGACGATTTTTCTCAAGAAGTTGAGCGTCATGATCCCAGTTATGTTCCCAATGTTGATAAGAAGACTTGTGAGTTGTAAATTTGGACCAACCTGCGGCAGGAAAACCAATACTTGATTGATGACCCAGCTTTCATAGAAGACAGACGTTTTTGGAGAAAAGCTCAATTTGTCTTGTGGGAGAAGTTTTATGCGCCGATTCAGTCGGAATCTTCTGTGAAGCCCAGACGCCTTAACGTTGCATTTCATGATATGCACAAGCATGAGATTTCAAGTTTTTCGATATCTCCTTGAAGAAGATGAACCTGTTTCCACAATTTGTCTTATCACCATTGAGGAAGATTATCTTCCGGAGCTAGTCAGTCAGTGTTTCTGCACAACCTATTTCCACAACACACCTCAGAGGCACATTACTTGGATGTCGGACAGAGATCAATTCACTATTGACTATGACCAGTTTCAGACTGCTCTTGGGTACATAGGAGACATGCGCATCGGCTTTCGCATTCATAGTGAAGGGTCTATGCATGATGCCTCTATTGCCTTTTGTTATCCCTCGGCCGTTCCCTCTCCTCCGATTCCTCAGATTACTGCTATGTTCTACTTCTACAACACCATGGCCAGGGTTTACCGTTGCACTATTTTAAGCAAGGCGGGTTACTTTCAGGCTTGTCGTCGGTATGCCAAGAATCTCATATTCTATACTCACCTGGATCACCAGCCGAAGATTGATGTGCCTGACTATATCTATCTTGAGCTGAACAAGGCAGCGGAGAAAAGGATGTCTCCCAACTATTTTTCTTATGTGCAGTGTTTTCTTCTGATGGTTGTTCCTTCCACTACATTGGTAGGGAGTCTTGAGCGGCATGCCCTTATTGAGTTGCCTCTTCGTCGTGACACTCATGAGGTTCCGCCTATGCGTCCAACTACATCATATTTGGAGCCAGTCATCAAGCGACGCCATGACCCTTCGATGGCCTCTAGCTCCAGATAGATGAATTCAAAGAAGGGGGCGGCCAAGTTCTTCAAGTCTCTCTTCACTATGTGCAAGAACTCCTATGATGTGAACTCCAAGGCTCTTCAGTTCGCTCAAAGCAACCGTGAGCTCATTCGAGCGACTTCAGTGCTCGTGGGCTCGAGATGCCCGTGGATCCCCCTGAGATGGCCCTTGTTGCTCACTTCAACTACCACCTGCCACCCCTTGATGATGCCATGTTTGCCGGATATAGTGGTGGTTCCATTGAAGAAGAAGAGGAAACTTCTGAGAAGTCCTAGTCATTGCCTTGTTCGAGGAAGCAGCTGTTCTTTCCTTGGGATGCGCTAGTACCCATCTCACTCCTTATTCCTTTTTGGTGTTTCGATGCTAAAGGGGGAGAAGGGACTAGAGTCTTAGGTTTACGGGTTCCGTGCCGGGGTTTTCCGGGGTTCTCTATATGCACAAGCCTTGCTACTTCATTTGGTTCTTATTGGCTTGTGATACCATGTGCTATCTTTAGTTGGAAGAATTTGCTTTAATTTTCGTGATGGACAAGTATGTATCATGCTATGTGTACATTGGATATCTATCTATGATATTCTATGCTATATCTCTATGACTTAGATATCCTTGCTTTATCTTGTCTATGCCATGCTTGTTCCCTAAAGATATTGGGGAAGCTTCTCATATACTCTATTGTTGCACTTTGCATTCAAATACAAATTCTCCAAGTGCATACATTATGGGGGAGCTTGCCTAATATCTTCTATTGAAACTTTTGTTTAAGCTCATCATAATATGTTTGTATGACTCTAGCTCGTTTTTCATCGTTAACCAAAAAGGGGGAGATTGAAAGGGTATTTTACCCTTAACCATTATTTTGGTTAACAATGACACCGGAGCTATTGTGTGGACTAATGGTTTCTATAAGTGTATACACATGTTTTAGTCCGCATATGAGGTTGCAAGGTGGTGAGAAACCCCCACATTTGACGTTCCCAAGAAGCGATGGTGTTTTATTTATTTTCACTATTGCTTATATTTGAGTCTATAGGAATCACTGCTCTATTAAGAGGGGAGGTCTCGATGAGCTTAATGGGGATGTTGCCAAAGCCACATATACACATCCTACCACATATTCTTCACAACAAAAATGTTGAGAGGTATAGTTGTTCCGAGAAACTTTCCGTTTGAGCAAAGTTGGGAACTATGGCATAGGGCTTGGGAGGAGGAACCGAAGTTCCAGGCAAGTCAGCACACAACCCGGCATGTCGAGTGCTGCTGCTAGGTAACCCGACAGACAGCCCGGCATACCAGGTGATGCTGTCAGGCATGCTGGGTAGGATACCGAAAATCTCGGTACCTGCCAAACCCTACGCCGGGTATCGCGACTCTAGCACCAAACGGTTCTTTTTCTCGGGGAAGACTATATAAGACACTTCTTCCTTGAAGAGGTAGGTTGACCAGTTCAAAAGCTCAATACATTTCTCTCTCTCTCACTTCATTGTTGAGCTCCAAAAGCTTGAGATCTCCCTCCTCCTCCAACCAAACTCAAATCCCTTTGGGGAAAAGCTTGAGGAGGCCTAGATCTACGATTCCACCAAGCGAAATCTCATTCCCCCTTGAATTCATCGAGCTATCTTGTTACTATTGGGTTTGTGGAAACCCTAGATGGCTAGAGTCACTCGGAAGCATCTGTGTTGTGGATTTGCTCCATGAAGAAGTTTGTGAGGGTTTGTAGACTACCTCTAAAGTCTACCACGAGTGAGGGAGCTATTACTTTGTGGGATAGGCTTCGGAGAAGAAGGTGAGCCTTCGTGGCGTTTGGGAAGTCCTTCGTGGGACCCACACCTCTCCAAACGTGACGTACCTTCCTCTCAAGGAAAGGAACATGTGAATACATCTTCGTCTCCGCGTGCCTTGGTTATTTCTAACCGATATCTTTACTTGTGTTATTTACTTGCGTGATAGACTTCGTGCTTGAGTATCTTGTTTCATCATATAGGTTGCCTCACCTAATTTGCATTAGGCTCACTTTATATTCCGCAAATCCTAAACTTGCAAAAGAAATCAAAGAAAATTTGTAGAACCTATTCACCCGCCCTCTAGGTTACCATCTTTGTCCTTTCAATAGCGGCCATGCAGAGGGATGCACTGTCATTCTTGAAGCAGATATATCTAAAGATTTATGGATTTGACATTCATTATTTGGCATGGCCGGTTCCAACAATGACATCAATGTGCTGCACCGATCACCGGTTTCAACAGGCTTATGCAAGGCAAAAATCCCCGAGTGAGCTACGAGATCAATGGAAATGAATATGACAAGCCATATTATCTTGCTGATGGCATCTACCCTAACTGGATCACACTGGTGAAGACTGTCCATAATCCAAACACGAAAAAGACGAGGAGGTTTGCCAAGATGCAAAAGACTTGCAGGAAAGATGTGGAGCAGGGATTTGGTGTGCTCCAAGATCGGTTGGCAATTGTCCATCACCCGGCAAGAACATGACCGCTAAAGACCATGCATGAGGTGATGACATGTTGCGTGATCATGCACAACATTATCGTTGAGAACGAGCACCAATAAGATTTCCAAGGTTTGTTGGTTGCGCTAATCCCTGGGGCATCATCCTGGCAGGACTATCTGCATATGAATGTAGTAGTCACTGACGAGAATGTGTCCAGACGCGTACAGATGGATCTGATTGAGCATCAGTGGCCATTTATTGGCCATGAAGACAATGCGTAGAGGAATACCATCTTATTTTCATGTAGACTTTTCAAAATTTGGATGTAATAACTGAGACTACTTTAAACTTGTTTATGTTGTTGTTAAAACATTTCAATTAATGTGGACGTGCAAATGTATCGCCCCACTGGAGGCAGCCCTAGATGCAAACGGATGCGCGATCAAAAACGACCAATTTTGTGTCCGTTGCCCAACGCAAACGGATATACGCGACCATTTTACGCGTTCAAAAAGCGCCGCCCCGTTGGAGATGCCCTCACTTACCAATTATTGTTGACAAATTAATACCTTACTGATGGCTGCTGCCTTGCTAATGTTGTTTTTAAGTTTGGGAAGACTAGGTCTAGTTTATTCCCCAAGAGGATCTCTCAGTGGGCCCTTGTGTGTTGTGTTTGTAGAGTGTGAGGTGACTAGTTATGTGGTTAGCGTTCTGATACGTCTCCGACGTATCGATAATTTCTTATGTTCCATGCCACATTATTGATGATATCTACATGTTTTATGCATACTTTATGTCATATTTATGCATTTTCCGGAACTAACCTATTGACGAGATGCCGAAGTGCCAGTTCCTGTTTTCTGTTGTTTTTGGTTTCAGAAATCCTAGTAAGGAAATATTCTCGAAATTGGACGAAATCAATGCCCAGCATCTTAGAATCCCCGGAAGCATCCAGAACACCCGAGAGAGGCCAGAGGGGTGCCACAGGGCCACCACACATGACCCTGGCGCGGCCAAGGGGGGGTCCGCGCCCCCCTAGTGTGTCGTCGCCTCGTTGACCTTCTGACGCCGCCTCTTCGCCTATAAAAAGGTCCCTGACCTAAATCTTCGATACGAAAAAGCCACGGTACGAGAAACCATCCAGAGCCGCCGCCATCGCGAAGCCAAGATCTGGGGGACAGAACTCTCTGTTCCGGCACGCCGCCGGGACGGGGAAGTGCCCCCGGAAGGCTTCTCCATCGACACCGCTGCCATCTCCACCGCCATCTTCATCAACGCTGCTGTCTCCCATGAGGAGGGAGTAGTTCTCCATCGAGGCTTGTCAACACCCGGATTTTTAAGTCCAGATGTCTATTATGCCATTCATCGCAATCCCAGGAATATTGTTTTTGCGAGACATAATAGATTGATATCACAACACATCATTCATTACAACACATAATCGTCTTACAAATAAAGGATCACATGATCCAGTCTCATTACAATAATAGAAGTTCTATTTATTCATTACATAACACATAGCGGAAGCGAAAGTAGCGTAGTAGTAGTCCATCTATTCCACAGGCAACCGTTGACGTCGGGAGTGATCCTAGTTGTCGTAGACGTCCTGCTGTCCTTCTTCCGGGTTCCGGTACTCTTCTTCATAGTCTGGCCATTTGAATAGCCAGGGACACAGCCGTGAGTACTTTAAAGTACTCGCAAACTAATACTAATGTAAGTAGTATCAACTATACTAAGGGGGTTCTAAGCTCTTGTTTCCTTTGCATAAAGCCAGTTTTATTTCATAAGCACTTTAGTAAACAAAACCTCTTCATTTGCCTAACTTACTCAAGTGGGAACATTAGTGTCATTCCCACAACTCAGTTGTGATTCAAGTCAAGTCACCATTCACCATTCAACCTTTTCAAGAATTTCTGACACCGGAAACTGTATGGCCTTTCCAACCGTCCGTAACCGTGGACACGGCTATTCGAATAGGTTTACACTCTGCAGAGGTTGCACACTTGTGCCACAACATTTGATTACATCCGTCGTGGATTGCCACGAATAATCGTAACTCGGTACGCGGATCATCAACCTTAACCTTTCACTTATATATCCTAGTATAGGCACCTCTCCCCATGAGCTTGGCCTCCCGGTGAAGACGAGACGGTCAGCTCGGGAACTGCACAGGGCTTGGGCCGGACATTCACCTCATATCACATCATATCACGTCATTTCCTTTATTGTAGAGGCAGCTTTCGGCATAACCCCGATGACGCTTGTTTAGAGGGAACCCATACTAAGACACACAAACTTTCAGCTAAGCCCTACCCATAATCAGGTATTGTGGGGGTACTTGTAAATTGGAAAGGTATCGCATCCAAACCAATATCAGTTTTTGGTAAGTTTCACCAAGTCATTCACAAGTCATATTCACCTTCAAAATCTTTCAATAGAATGAATCATCATTCCAAGGTTTTCAAAGTCATTGGTTTTCATAAGTTCCCATCTAGAGTAGTCTAATTTAGTTTAGCACTAGCAACTAGTCATGAGAGGTGCAAACTAGCTTATAGCTTTCTAGGCTAGGTGTGATGCTCTTGTACTACTCCATAACTAAACCAAGTGACTCATGAATCAAAAATAAACTTTGATAAATAAAACCAAAAGCTTGTAAGGTAAAAACTTGGGATAGGATCATTAAGCATAAAGTAAAAAGTAATGGTGCCTTGCTCTTGAGGAGCTTTGCACTTGGGTAATCTTGCAAGAATATTAGCTTGCCTTGGTTGGGGAAATGATCAAAGTGATCTTCTTCTCCTTCTTCTTGGTAGAATACCTCCTCCTCCTGATAGTCTCCGGTACTAGCGTCTAAAATTGAATACGAGGTATACAATCACCACACCAATCTTAAATACTAAACTAAGCACAACATAAGTCACACAAGCTAGGCTATCATCAAACACTACTATTAAGTTGGTGGATTTGTTTTTCTTAATTAAGAAACAATAATTTCCTCTCATACTAAATTCAGGTGTTTCTTCTCCTTCTTTAGAGAAATGAATTCCTCTCATTAACTTATTAATATTTACTTTCTCTCATGAAAAAAGATATGACCTAGGTTGACCAAAGTCAACCTCTTCATACTTATCATTTAAGAAAATGATTTAAATGAGGTGGAGCACCTCATACAATTTAATCCTAACATGGTGATGATTTAATATCCTCAAACAAACCTTATGAGAACTAAATGACCATAGTCCCTATCTCATAATGAAATGTTTGTGACAAGATTTAAGTGAGAGACAAACTCTCATACTAATTATAAATAGTTTTGGACAATATCTTTGACTAGAAATAGCCAAATAGTCCTCTAATTAAACTAGACCATGATCACCCAAGGTAACCATGGCATATTTTTGCAGAAACAATTAATGTAAGTGAAATGTGATTTATAGGAGTTGGAATCAACTCAAAATCATTTTTGGTTGATTTTTAACAATTAAACTAAGGCAGAAAAGTCCCTGCCTTATTTATTTTGCTACTTTATTTCTATAACCGATCTAGGGTTCAAACCAGTGTAGTTGGATAGAGCTTTTGATGCTCTTTCCAAAAATATAAAGTTTGTCAAAAATGGCTTAGTAGATTTGTCCCTATTAAAAACTAGCATCAGATTGCAATTTAATTTTACTGGAAAATTTGAATTCAAACTGCGTGGGCTGGCGGGAAGGACTAATGGGCTGCAGAGGGGTTAACGGACTGGGCTGGCCCAACTAGCGCGCCACGCATGCGACGGGCCGCTTGACAGGTGGGTCCCATATGTCAGTCTCTATTTAAACACCCGAATCGGTATCCACTACTGGCCGTAGGATCAGACAGGAGATCGATGGTGGGGGGCGCTTCTTCATCCTCGACAAGGCGGCCGGGGACTAAACCCTAACTCCGGCGAGCGTGGGGGGTCAGGGAGCTACCTGGAGGCGGGCGAGCGTCGGCGAGGCGGGCAAACGGCGTTGTTGACGAAGGCGAGTCGAAGGAGGGTTGCGGGAGAGGTTGAGGTGGACGGGAGTGTCGCCTCCGTTTAGCTACTGCCGCGGCGAACTCCGGCCGAATTCCGGCGGTAGAGCCCAAATTGGGAGGAGGGGCTTAGCTAGCTTGATCAGGGGAGAGAGGGGATGAGAATGGGGTGAGAAATTTGCAAAGGGGAGGTCCCTTTTTATAGGGTCGTGAGGAGCTGAGGGGCTTTTTCGCCGGCGAGGGTGAGGGCTCTCTTGGAGCGGCCAAAGGGCAGGGCAAGGACGCATGATAGTTCACCACGTCACGACGGGTCTGAAGGACGAGGTAGCTCACGATTTCGATGACGGAGGCGTCCTAGCTACGTGCGTGTCCGTGGGGTTGCCGACGGGCGTCACCGTCGTGGTGGTGGGGTTAGAGGACGGGGCCGGTCCAATGGGCATGTCTAGGCGGTTCTCCGGACGAGGGCGGAGCGGCCGGAGGTGAAAGGGGTACAGGGGAAGGACGGGGTGACGAGGGGCGACATGGTGCCGTGCGTGGCCAGGGCGACGCCCATGCCGATCCTGGCGCGCTCTGGCTTCGTGGGCGCGTCGTGGACTGGAAGTTTCACGGCCTCTCCTCGTCCTTGGCGAGTACTGGAGGGGTCAGGGAGTCGAGGCAGGCTGGTTTGACATGGTTTTAAGGGCTAAGGAGGGGAGAGGGCAGGTGAGGTGTGACATAGGCATGCCGATGGCATGGCCTGGCTAGGGCTATTCCATGTACTTCTCTTGGGCTTGGAGGGTACTGCTAAGTTCAGTGAGGTGAGACAAGAGTAATGGACAAGGTGATAGGGACCAGAGGTGGAGAGGATGTGCACATTTGCTCCATGTCAAAAAGAGTGACATATGCCATGTCCTTGATAGATCTTGGGTCATGGTGATCATGGCTAGGCTTGATGATGTCAAGAGGAAGTTGTTAGGAGTACATGCCACTATAGCTGAGCACAAGAGAGAGGAGAGGAGGAGGTACATGGTGGTTAGAATAGTGGTTGTACCTCAATTTTTACTCTATGTAACAAAATAATCACAAGCAATGGTCTCCCTTGGGCTTGACTTTTGGCCAAAATTCTGCATGGATGGGTTCCAAATAATGTTTGGCACTCATTGGTGGTCTTGGTTTGAGGTTTGGAGTTGGTTTGTAAAATTTCTAAATTTTGAGGGAATCTAGAATTGGTTTCAAAGTTGCAACTTGGCTTGACTAAAGTGAGCAATGGTCAACTCTCTGGTCAAAGTGGTCAACATCAAAAGTGTTCACCTTGATGTGGTCTTGGATGACATGGCAATGGTTGACCAAATTTGGTTGCAGAAACAAAAGGTAGATGGGTGCAAAGTGGGGAAGAAATTATAAATGGCCCAAATGACCATTATCACATGTTATTGAAATTTGATTTTTCTCTTGGTTTGATTCTGGTTTATTTGGGTCAATTGTGTTTGATTTTCATATATAAGAGTTTTACAAACCATAGATCAAGCAATGGTGGCCTTTGGTGAAGTTTTGCAAAATTGGCCTTAATGCATAAGAGGTGAAGTGTCAAATTTGCTAAACTTGGAAATTGTTTTCCCTTGCTTTACTTAGGCATGGGTTAGGGTCCATGTGATGTGAGATTAAGTTTAAATATGGTTTCACACCATTTGGGTAAGGTCTAGATGCTTAGAACAAGATTTGGGAAAAATGGCTAAGTGCCACATATGCATCAATGCATATGTTGCATTTGATTTTTACTTTGACTTGGCTTGACCCAATTGGGGTTGTTGAGTGTTGAAATGGTATATAGGAGTGATCCAACCATGCATCACAAGTCCTAGGGTCAAGGTCCTCAATTTCACAAATTTGCTACTTTACTCTCATATGCCTCTATGGCATTTTTTTGCTTCTTTTTATTTTCTTTGGTTTCAACTTGGAAATGGTTTGAGAAGTACTAGACAAGGTTTATGAAGGTTTTCCAAACCTCTAAACAAAGTAGAAAGGTCTAGGGTAAAGATTTGTAAAAATAGCCATAGGCACATATACCTTTTTCTTATTTAATCTCCTTTTATTTTATTTTAACTAGGGTGATGAAAAGAGGGGTGAGGTTTAGGTTTTAAGAGTATTCAAAGTACTATAACAAACAATCATGGCAATGGCACAAGGATTAAGCAAGATTACTATGGATCAAACTTAATTGAATAAAAGTTTTTGTTGGTTCCAAAATTTGGAACTAGGGAAATTCATTTGTTTTGTTTTGAATTTTTGGGATGTTACAAGGCTCGGGGTTGTACCGGTAGCTATGTGGTTAATCTCTCTCCATGTACTTCAATACAATGATCTCATGAGCTGCCTTACATGATTGAGATTCATATGAGTTTTGTATCACAATTCATCTATGTGCTACTCTAGTGATGTTATTAAAGTAGTCTATTCCTCCTCCATGATGTAATGTTGGCAGTGTGTGCATCATGAAGTACTTGGTATATGCTATGATTGTGATCTCTTGTAGATTATGAAGTTAACTATTACTATGATGGTATCGATGTGATCTATTCCTCCTTTCATAGTGTGATGGTAACAGTGTGCATGCTATGTTAGTACTTGGTTTGGTTGTGTTGATCTATCTTGCACTCTAAGGTTATTTAAATATGAACATTGAATATTGTGGAGCTTGTTAACTCCGGCATTGAGGGTTCTTGTAGCCCTACGCAATTAGTGGTGTTCATCATCCAACAAGAGAGTGTAGAGTCTAGCATCTATTTATTTATTCTGTTATGTGATCAATGTTGAGAGTGTCCACTAGTGAAAGTATGATCCCTATGCCTTGTTTCCAATACTGCTATCGCTGCATGTTTACTGTTTTACTGCATCTGTACTGTCCGCTATATTACCACCATCAACCACACGCCAGTCCTGGACAACAAAGCACTTTTCTGGTGCTGTTGCTACTGCTCATACTTATTCATACCACCTGTATTTCACTATCTCTTCGCCGAACTAGTGCACCTATTAGGTGTGTTGGGGACACAAGAGACTTCTTGCTTTGTGGTTGCAGGGTTGCATGAGAGGGATATCTTTGACCTCTTCCTCCCTGAGTTCGATAATACTTGGGTGATCCACTTAAGGGAAACTTGCTGCTGTTCTACAAACCTCTTCTCTTGGAGGCCCAACACTGTCTACAAGAATAGAAGCACCCGTAGACATCAAGCACTTTTCACGGCGCCGTTGCCGGGGAGGAAAGGTAAAAGGCACTCATACTCCGGTTCCGGTGTAACTAAGTACTTTTCACGGCGCCATTGTGTGTGTGCTCGAAGCTATTTCCTTTAGATCCTGCAATTGCATCTTTTTGTTTCTTGTTTACACTAGTTAGGCATAATGGAAAACAACAAAAATATGAGAGATCTTTATGAACTTTATCTTGAATTAGGACATGATGTGTTTGAAGAGAGAATTAAAAAACCCATGGAACTTTATATGCATGCTAATGGGAATGTTATTAATATGAATGCTTTGAACACTATTGTTGCTAATGCTATGGAAAATTCTAAGCTTGGGGAAGCTGGTTTTGATGAGCATGATATTTTTAGTCCCCCAAGCATTGAGGAGAAAATTTACTTTGATGATACTTTACCTCCTATTTATGATGATTATAATGATAGTGGTCTTTTGGTGCCGCCTGTTATGGAGAATAAATTTGATTATGATTATAATATGCCTCCTATATTTGATGATGAGAATAATAATGATAGCTACTTTGTTGAATTCGCTCCCACTACAACTACTAAAATTGATTATGCTTATGTGGAGAGTAATAATTTTATGCATGAGACTCATGATAAGAATGCTTTATGTGATAGTTATATTGTTGAGTTTGCTCATGATGCTACTGGACATTATTATGAGAGAGGAAAATATGGTGGTAGAAATTTTCATGTTACTAAAACACCTCTCTATATGCTTAAAATTTTGAAGTTGAGCTTGTCTATTTTTCCTATGCCTGTTGCATTATGCCTACATAACTTGTTTATTTACAAGATTCCTATGCATAGGAAGCATGTTAGACTTAAATTTGTTTTGAATTTGCCTCTTGATGCTCACTTTTGCTTCAAATACTATTTCTTGCGAGTGCATCATTAAAACTGCTGAGCCCATCTTAATGGCTATAAAGAAAGAACTTCTTGGGAGATAACCCATGTGTTTATTTTACTACAGTACTTTTGTTTTATATTTAAGTTTTGGAAGTTGTTACTACTGTAGCAACCTCTCCTTATCTTAGTTTTGTTGCATTGTTGTGCCAAGTAAAGTCTTTGATAGTAAGGTTCATACTAGATTTGGATTACTCGCGAGAAACAGATTTCTTGCTGTCACGAATCTGGGCCTAATTCTCTGTAGGTAACTCAGAAAATTATGTCAATTTACGTGAGTGACCCTCAGATATGTACGCAACTTTCATTCAATTTGAGCATTTTCATTTGAGCAAGTCTGGTGCCTCAATAAAATTCGTCTTTACGGACTGTTCTGTTTTGACAGATTCTGCCTTTTATTTCGCATTGCTTCTTTTGCTATGTTGGATGGATTTCTTTGTTCCATTGACTTCCAGTAGCTTTGGGCAATGTACAGAAGTGTTAAGAATGATTGTATCACCTCTGAACATGTGAGTTTTTGATTATGCACTAACCCTCTAATGAGTTGTTTTGAGTTTGGTGTGGAGGAAGTTTTCAAGGGTCAAGAGAGGAGGATGATATACTACGATCAAGGAGAGTGAAATCTCTAAGCTTGGGGTTGCCCCGGTGGTTCACCCCTGCATATTTCAAGAAGACTCAAGCATCTAAGCTTGGGGATGCCCAAGGCATCCCCTTCTTCATCGACAAATTATCAGGTTCCTTCTCTTGAAACTATATTTTTATTCGGCCACATCTTATGTACTTTGCTTGGAGCGTCTGTGTGTTTTTGTGTTTGTTTTGTTTGAATAAATTCATGCTTGTGTGGGAGAGAGACAAGCTCCGCTGGTTCATATGAACACATGTGTTCTTAGCTTTTAATTTTCATGGCGAAGGTTGAAACTGCTTCGTTAATTGTTATATGGTTGGAATCGGGAAATGCTACATGTAGTAATTGGTAGAATGTCTTGAATAATTTGATACTTGGCAATTGTTGTGCTCATGTTTAAGCTCTTGCATCATATACTTTGCACCTATTAATGAAGAAATACATAGAGCTTGCTAAAATTTGGTTTGCATAATTGGTCTCTCTAAGGTCTAGATAATTTCTAGTATTGAGTTTGAACAACAAGGAAGACAGTGTAGAGTCTTATAATGTTTACAATATATCTTTTATGTGAGTTTTGCTGCACCGGTTCATCCTTGTGTTTGTTTCAAATAGCCTTGCTAGCCTAAACCTTGTATCCAGAGGGAATACTTCTCATGCATCCAAAATCCTTGAGCCAACCACTATGCCATTTGTGTCCACCATACCTACCTACTACATGGTATTTCTCCGCCATTACAAAGTAAATTGCTTGAGTGCTACCTTTAAAATTTCCATTCTTTACCTTTACAATATATAGCTCATGGGACAAATAGCCTAAAAACTATTGTGGTATTGAATATGTACTTATGCACTTTATCTCTTATTAAGTTGCTTGTTGTGCGATAACCATGTTCCTGGGGACGCCATCAACTACTCTTTGTTGAATATCATGTGAGTTGCTATCCATGTCCGTCTTGTCTGAAGTAAGGGAGATTTACCGCTAGAATGGTTAGAGCATGCATAATGTTAGAGAAGAACATTGGGCCGCTAACTAAAGCCATGATCCATGGTGGAAGTTTCAGTTTTGGACAAACATCCTCAATCTCATATGAGAAAATTAATAATTGTTGAATGCTTATGCATTAAAGAGGAGTCCATTATCTGTTGTCTATGTTGTCCCGGTATGGATGTCTAAGTTGAGAATAATCAATAGCGAGAAATCCGATGCGATCTTTCTCCTTAGACCTTTGTACGAGCGGCATAGAGGTACCCCTTTGTGACACTTGGTTAAAACATGTGCATTGCGATGATAATCCAGGTAATCCGAGCTAATTAGGACAAGGTGCGGGCACTATTAGTATACTATGCATGAGGCTTGCAACTTGTAAGATATAATTTACATGACACATATGCTTTATTACTACCGTTGACAAAATTGTTTCTTGTTTTCAAAACCAAAGCTCTAGCACAAATATAGCAATCAATGCTTCCCTCTACGAAGGGCCTTTCTTTTACTTTTATTGTTGAGTCAGTTCACCTATTTTTCTCCATCTCAAGAAGCAAACACTTGTGTGAACTGTGCATTGATTCCTACATACTTGCATATTGCACTTGTTATATTACTCTATGTTGACAATATCCATGAGATATACATGTTATAAGTTGAAAGCAACCGCTGAAACTTAATCTTCTTTTGTGTTGCTTCAATACCTTTACTTTGAGATTATTGCTTTATGAGTTAACTCTTATGCAAGACTTATTGATGCTTGTCTTGAAGTACTATTCATGAAAAGTTTTTGCTATATGATTCATTTGTTTACTCATGTCATTTACCATTGTTTTGATCGCTGCATTCATTACATATGCTTACAATAGTATGATCAAGGTTATGATGGCATGTCACTCCGTAAATTATCTTTGTTATCGTTTACCTGCTCGGGACGAGTAGAAACTAAGCTTGGAGATGCTGATACGTCTCCGACGTATCGATAATTTCTTATGTTCCATGCCACATTATTGATGATATCTACATGTTTTATGCATACTTTATGTCATATTTATGCATTTTCCGGAACTAACCTATTGACGAGATGCCGAAGTGCCGGTTCCTGTTTTACGTTGTTTTTGGTTTCAGAAATCCTAGTAAGGAAATATTCTCGGAATTGGACGAAATCAACGCCCAGCATCTTAGAATCCCCGGAAGCATCCAGAACACCCGAGAGAGGCCAGAGGGGGGCCACAGGGCCACCACACATGACCCTGGCGCGGCCAAGGGGGGCCCGCGCCCCCCTAGTGTGTCGTCGCCTCGTTGACCTTTTGACGCCGCCTCTTCGCCTATAAAAAGGTCCCTGACGTAAATCTTCGATACGAAAAAGCCACGGTACGAGAAACCATCCAGAGCCGCCGCCATCGCGAAGCCAAGATCTGGGGGACAGAACTCTCTGTTCCGGCACGCCGCCGGGACGGGGAAGTGCCCCCGGAAGGCTTCTCCATCGACACCGCTGCCATCTCCACCGCCATCTTCATCAACGCTGCTGTCTCCCATGAGGAAGGAGTAGTTCTCCATCGAGGCTCGGGGCTGTACCGGTAGCTATGTGGTTAACCTCTCTCCATGTACTTCAATACAATGATCTCATGAGCTGCCTTACATGATTGAGATTCATATGAGTTTTGTATCACAATTCATCTATGTGCTACTCTAGTGATGTTATTAAAGTAGTCTATTCCTCCTCCATGATGTAATGTTGGCAGCGTGTGCATCATGAAGTACTTGGTATATGCTATGATTGTGATCACTTGTAGATTATGAAGTTAACTATTACTATGATGGTATCGATGTGATCTATTCCTCCTTTCATAGTGTGATGGTAACAGTGTGCATGCTATGTTAGTACTTGGTTTGGTTGTGTTGATCTATCTTGCACTCTAAGGTAATTTAAATATGAACATTGAATATTGTGGAGCTTGTTAACTCCAGCATTGAGGGTTCTTGTAGCCCTACGCAATTAGTGGTGTTCATCATCCAACAAGAGAGTGTAGAGTCTAGCATCTATTTATTTATTCTGTTATGTGATCAATGTTGAGAGTGTCCACTAGTGAAAGTATGATCCCTAGGCCTTGTTTCCAATACTGCTATCGCTGCTTGTTTACTGTTTTACTGCATCTGTACTGTCCGCTATATTACCACCATCAACCACACGCCAGTCCTGGACAGCAAATCACGTTTCTGGTGCCGTTGCTACTGCTCATACTTATTCATACCACCTGTATTTCACTCTCTTCGCCGAACTAGTGCACCTATTAGGTGTGTTGGGGACAGAAGAGACTTCTTGCTTTGTGGTTGCAGGGTTGCATGAGAGGGATATCTTTGACCTCTTCCTCCCTGAGTTCGATAAACCTTGGGTGATCCACTTAAGGGAAACTTGCTGCTGTTTTACAAACCTCTGCTCTTGGAGGCCCAACACTGTCTACAAGAATAGAAGCACCCGTAGACATCACGTTCTAAGATGAAAGACGTCAACTAGCTGCTTGGCTACTTCTATGAAAATGATACACCTTTTCAGGGATGTATCCTTAAAAATTACTATATGCTTCAATTGCATGTTTCCATCCCAAAATTATGATTGTGCATTGTGCATATCCAATGTAGCTGAAGTTTCCATGTATATTGGACCATAAAGGCACACCCGCCCATTTTAAAGAAAAAACGGCGAGCCTGTTATGTGTAAAGCACACGTCCGTTGGGAACCCCAAGAGGAAGGTGTGATGCGTGCAGCGGCAAGTTTTCCCTTAGTAAGAAACCAAGGTTTATCGAACCAGTAGGAGTCAAGAAGCACGTTGAAGGTTGATGGTGGCGGAGTGTAGTGCGGCGCAACACCAGGGATTCCGGCGCCAACGTGGAACCTACACAACACAATCAAAGTACTTTGCCCCAACGTGACAGTGAGGTTGTCAATCTCACCGGCTTGTTGTAACAAAGGATTAGATGTATAGTGTGGAAGATGATGTTTGCAAAGAACAGTAAGAACAAGTATTGCAGTAGATTGTATTCGATGTAAAAGAATGGACCGGGGTCCACAGTTCACTAGTGGTGTCTCTCCAATAAGAAATAGCATGTTGGGTGAACAAATTACAGTTGGGCAATTGACAAATAAAGATGGCATGACAATGCACATACATATTATGATGAGTAGTGTGAAATTCAATTGGGCATTACGACAAAGTACGTACATAGACCGCTATCCAGCATGCATCTATGCCTAAAAAGTCCACCTTCGGGTTAGCATCCGCACCCCTTCCAGTATTAAGTTGCAAACAACAGACAATTGCATTAAGTATGGTGCGTAATGTAATCAACACAAATATCCTTAGACAAAGCATTGATGTTTTATCCCTAGTGGCAGCAGCATATCCACAACCTTAGAACCTTCCGTCACTCGTCCCGGATTTAATGGAGGCATGAACCCACTATCGAGCATAAATACTCCCTCTTGGAGTTACAAGTATCAACTTGGCCAGAGCCTCTACTAGCAACGGAGAGCATGCAAGATCATAAACAACACATAGATGATAGATTGATAATCAACATAACATAGTATTCCATATTCATCGGATCCGAACAAATGCAACATGTAGCATTACAAATAGATGATCTTGATCATGATAGGCAGCTCACAAGATCTAACAATGATAGCACATGAGGAGAAGACAACTATCTAGCTACTGCTATGGACCCATAGTCCAGGGGTGAACTACTCACACATCACTCCGGAGGCGATCATGGCGATGAAGAGTCCTCCGGGAGATGATTCCCCTCTCCGGCAGGGTGCCGGAGGCGATCTCCTGAATCCCCCGAGATGGGATTGGCGGCGGCGTCTCAGTAAGGTTTTCCGTATCGTGGCTCTCGGTACCGGGGTATTCGCGACGAAGGCTTCTTATAGGCGGAAGGGCAGAGTCGGGGGCTGACGGGGGCCCCACACGCTAGGGCGGCGCGGGCCCCCCTAGGCCGCGCGGCCCTAGTGTGGCGGCGCCTCGTCGCCCCACTTCGTATCCCCCTCGTTCTTCTGGAAGCTTCGTGGAAAAATAAGACCCTGGGCGTTGATTTCGTCCAATTCCGAGAATATTTCCTTTGTAGGATTTCTGAAACCAAAAACAGCAGAAAACAGCAACTGCCTCTTCGGCATCTTGTTAATAGGTTAGTGCCGGAAAATGCATAAATATGACATAAAGTGTGTATAAAACATGTGAGTATCATCAATAAAGTAGCATGGAACATAAGAAATTATAGATACGTTTGAGACATATCAAGCATCCCCAAGCTTAGTTCCTACTCGTCCTCGAGTAGGTAAACGATAACAAAGATAATTTCTGAAGTGACATGCTATCATAATCTTGATCAATACTATTGTAAGCATATGTAATGAATGAAGTGATTTGAAGCAATGGTAAAGATAATGGTTAAACAACTGAATCATATAGCAAAGACTTTTCATGAATAGTACTTTCAAGACAAGCATCAATAAGTCTTGCATAAGAGTTAACTCATAAAGCAATAGATTCAAAGTAAAGGCATTGAAGCAACACAAAGGAAGATTTAAGTTTCAGCAGTTGCTTTCAACTTGTAACATGTATATCTCATGGATAGTTGTCATCATAAAGCAATATAACAAGTGCAATAGGTAAACATGTAAGAATCAATGCACAGTTAACACAAGTGTTTGCTTCTAAGATGGAAGGAAATAGGTAAACTGACTCAACATAAAAGTAGAAGAAAGGCCCTTCGAAGAGGGAAGCATGGATTGCTATATTTGTGCTAGAGCTTTTATTTTGAAAACAAGAAACAATTTTGTCAACGGTAGTAATAAAGCATATGTATTATGTATAAGATATCCTATAAGTTGCAAGCCTCATGCATAGATTACCAATAGTGCCCGCACCTTGTCCTAATTAGCTCGGATTTACATGGATTATCATTGCATAACATATGTTTTAACCAAGTATCACAAAGGGGTACCTCTATGCCTCCTGTACAAAGGTCTAAGGAGAAAGCTCGCATTGGATTTCTCGCTTTTGATTATTCTCAACTTAGACATCCATACCGGGACAACATAGACAACAGATAATGGACTCCTCTTTAATGCATAAGCATTCAACAACAGATAATATTCTCATAAGAGATTGAGGAGTTGTCCAAACTGAAACTTCCACCATGGATCAAGACTTTAGTTAGCGGCCCAATGTTCTTCTCTAACAATATGCATACTCAAACCATTCAACTCATGATAAATCACCCTTACTTCAGACAAGACGAACATGCATAGCAACTCACATGATATTCAACAAAGGTGAAATAGTTGATGGCGTCCCCGGGAACATGGTTATCGCTCAACAAGCAACTTATTAAGAAATAAGATACATAAGTACATATTCAATACCACAATAGTTTTTAAGCTATTTTTCCCATGAGCTATATATTGCAAAGACAAAGAATGGAATTTTAAAGGTAGCACTCAAGTAATTTACTTTGGAATTTCGGTATGGTGGACACAAATGGCATAGTTTTTGGCTCAAGGATTTTGGATGCACGAGAAGTAATCCCTCTCAATACAAGGCTTAGGCTAGCAAGGTTGTTTGAAGCAAACACAAGTATGAACCGGTACAGCAAAAATTACATAAGAACATATTGCAAGCATTATAAGACTCTACACTGTCTTCCTTGTTGTTCAAACCCTTACTAGAAAATATCTAGACTTTAGAGAGACCAATCATGCAAACCAAATTTTAGCAAGCTCTATGTATTTCTTCACTAATAGGTGCAAAGTACATGATGCAAGAGCTTAAACATGATCTATATGAGCACAACAATTGCCAAGTATCAAATTATTCAAGACGTTATACCAATTACCACATGTAGCATTTTCTGTTTCCAACCATATAACAATTAACGAAGCAGTTTCAACCTTCGCCATGAACATTAAGAATAAAGCTAAGAACATATGTGTTCATATGCAACAGCGGAGCGTGTCTCTCTCCCACACATTGAATGCTAGGATCCAATTTTATTCAAACAAAACAAAAACAAGAACATACAGACGCTCCAAGTAAAGCACATAAGATGTGATGGAATAAAAATATAGTTTCACTAGAGGTGACCTGATAATTTGTCGATGAAGAAGGGGATGCCTTGGGCATCCCCAAGCTTAGATGCTTGAGTCTTCTTGAAATATGCAGGGATGAACCACGGGGGCATCCCCAAGCTTAGAGCTTTCACTCTCCTTGATCATATTGTATCATCCTCCTCTCTTGATCCTTGAAAACTTCCTCCACACCAAACTCAAAACAAACTCATTAGAGGGTTAGTGCATAATCAAAAATTCACATGTTCAGAGGTGACATAATCATTCTTAACACTTCTGGACATTGCACAAAGCTACTGAAAGTTAATGTAATAAAGAAATCCATCAAACATAGCAAAACAGGCAATGCGAAATAAAA
The DNA here is from genome assembly GCF_022539505.1 of Lolium rigidum. Classification (NCBI taxonomy): domain Eukaryota; kingdom Viridiplantae; phylum Streptophyta; class Magnoliopsida; order Poales; family Poaceae; genus Lolium; species Lolium rigidum. The sequence goes on along the minus strand of NC_061508.1, from coordinate 237,685,163 downwards.
GGCAGAATCTGTCAAAACAGAACAGTCCGTAAAGACGAATTTTTCTGGGGCACTTAACTTGCTCAGATGAAAATGCTCAAATTGAATGAAAGTTGCGTACATATCTGAGGATTACTCACGTAAATTGGCAGATTTTTCTGAGTTACCTACAGAGAATACTACTCAAATTCGTGACAGCAAGAAATCTGTTTCTGCGCAGTAATCCAAATCTAGTATGAACCTTACTATCAAAGACTTTACTTGGCACAACAATGCAATAAAATAAAGATAAGGAGAGGTTGCTACAGTAGTAACAACTTCCAAGACTCAAATATAAAACAAAAGTGCAGAAGTAAAATAATGGGTTGTCTCCCATAAGCGCTTTTCTTTAACGCCTTTCAGCTAGGCACAAAAAATGTGTATCAAGTGTTATCAAGGGATGAAGCATCAACATCGGGGTTTGGAGTTTTCTCAACTATGCATTGTATCTTATCTATGTAAGTTTCAGAGGCTCCTTTTTCATTACTCTTAGGCTTGCTACTCTCATCAAACAAATTTTCAGGAACAATCCAATCAAAATTCTTTTCTAGTGCCTCGCACATTCCTAAGAGCTTGCAAGGTATTGATGTTTTAATATCCCCCTCATAATTAACTTTATTAGTGTAATTTTGTCTATCTTTTTCCATCTTTTCAAGGGTACTAGCAAAGTTGGTATAAGAGCCAAGCATCTTATATTTAGTAAAGACTTTTCTAGCTTCTCCTGCTACATCACCAAATTCTTTAAGAAGGGTTTTTAAGACAAAATCTTTCTTTTCTCCTTCTTCCATATCACAGAGTGTAAGAAACATATGTTGAATTACGGGGATGAGATTAACAAATCTAGCTTCTAACATGTGTACTAAAGAAGCAGCAGCAATTTCATAAGTAGGAGCAAGTTCTACCAAGTGTTTATCTTCAAAATCTTCAACCGTACTAATATGAGTGAAAAAATCTTCTATATTATCTCTCCCAATGATAGACCCTTGTCCTACCGGTATATCTTTAAGAGTGAACTTAGGAGGAAACATGATGAAATAAAATAAAGTAAATGCAAGTAACTAATTTTTTTGTGTTTTTAATATAGAGAACGCAAACAAGATAGTAAATAAAGTAAAGCAAGTAACTAATTTTTTTGTATTTTTGATATAAAGCAAACAAAGCAGTAAATAAAATAAAGTAAAGCAAGACAAAAACAAAGTAAAGAGATTGGAAGTGAGAGACTCCCCTTGCAGCGTGTCTTGATCTCCCCGGCAACGGCGCCAGAAAATGTTGCTTGTTACGTGTAAAGCGCACGTCCGTTGGGAACCCCAAGAGGAAGGTGTGATGCGTGCAGCGGCAAGTTTTCCCTTAGTAAGAAACCAAGGTTTATCGAACCAGTAGGAGTCAAGAAGCACGTTGAAGGTTGATGGTGGCGGAGTGTAGTGCGGCGCAACACCAGGGATTCCGGCGCCAACGTGGAACCTGCACAACACAATCAAAGTACTTTGCCCCAACGTGACAGTGAGGTTGTCAATCTCACCGGCTTGCTGTAACAAAGGATTAGATGTATAGTGTGGAAGATGATGTTTGCAAAGAACGGTAAGAACAAGTATTGCAGTAGATTGTATTCGATGTAAAAAAATGGATCGGGGTCCACAGTTCACTAGTGGTGTCTCTCCAATAAGAAATAGCATGTTGGGTGAACAAATTACAGTTGGGCAATTGACAAATAAAGATGGCATGACAATGCACATACATATTATGATGAGTAGTGTGAAATTCAATTGGGCATTACGAAAAAGTACATAGACCGCTATCCAGCATGCATCTATGCCTAAAAAGTCCACCTTCGGGTTAGCATCCGCACCCCTTCCAGTATTAAGTTGCAAACAACAGACAATTGCATTAAGTATGGTGCGTAATGTAATCAACACAAATATCCTTAGACAAAGCATTGATGTTTTATCCCTAGTGGCAGCAGCATATCCACAACCTTAGAACCTTCTGTCACTGTCCCAGATTTAATGGAGGCATGAACCCACTATCGAGCATAAATACTCCCTCTTGGAGTTACAAGTATCAACTTGGCCAGAGCCTCTACTAGCAACGGAGAGCATGCAAGATCATAAACAACACATAGATGATAGATTGATAATCAACATAACATAGTATTCCATATTCATCGGATCCGAACAAATGCAACATGTAGCATTACAAATAGATGATCTTGATCATGATAGGCAGCTCACAAGATCTAACAATGATAGCACATGAGGAGAAGACAACTATCTAGCTACTGCTATGGACCCATAGTCCAGGGGTGAACTACTCACACATCACTCCGGAGGCGATCATGGCGATGAAGAGTCCTCCGGGAGATGATTCCCCTCTCCGGCAGGGTGCCGGAGGCGATCTCCTGAATCCCCCGAGATGGGATTGGCGGCGGCGTCTCTGGAAGGTTTTCCGTATCGTGGCTCTCGGTACTGGGGTATTCGCGACGAAGGCTTCTTATAGGCGGAAGGGCAGAGTCGGGGGGCTGACGGGGGCCCCACACGCTAGGGCGGCGCGGGCCCCCCTAGGCCGCGCGGCCCTAGTGTGGCGGCGCCTTGTCGCCCCACTTCGTATCCCCCTCGGTATTCTGGAAGCTTCGTGGAAAAATAAGACCCTGGGCGTTGATTTCGTCCAATTCCGAGAATATTTCCTTTGTAGGATTTCTGAAACCAAAAACAGCAGAAAACAGCAACTGACTCTTCGACATCTTGTTAATAGGTTAGTGCCGGAAAATGCATAAATATGACATAAAGTGTGTATAAAACATGTGAGTATCATCAATAAAGTAGCATGGAACATAAGAAAATATAGATACATTTGAGACGTATCAGAGCCCATTTGAGAAAACTTGTACACTAACAAAAATATGTGATACAAAATATAAGACTATCCAAAGAACATTGATACGGTTATCACAATGCATAAATGAGTGATGCCCATCCCACAAGTAAATTTTGAATTTTAGTCCATAATACATAATTTACAAGCTGAGTTCAGAAAGATAACATCTATGCTACAATCCAGAACTAAAGATGCAGCGATCTCACAAATCCGCGCATGGCTACAACTATCGTGTTTTATGTTTCGATGGCAGCTGCTTGTAGGTAGGGGTGGGTGGGTGTGGGTGGAGGGGGGAGGGGAGGGCGTGACTTCGGTCAGTTTTAGGGCTCAGTTTTAGAAAAAAAGATTTAAGAGTGCGAAAAAAAAGTAAGAGTACGAAAAGAGTGAGCTTCCAGGAATGAGGAAAAATGGTTTGTCATCCCGGTCGTCCCCATGGTCACCTGTGAAAGGCAACCCCAAATCCCTAGCTCCTAGTCCCTTCCCCTCCTCCCCCACCGCCGCAGTTGAGCGGGCCACCGGCAAAAGTCCACGCGGTTTCATCGGCGGCAGACCTGCTTCTACCCGCATGCTAGGAGGGTGGCATCGGGTCTTTTGGTTGGCGGCGGAGGTCCGGTTTCGGTCGGGTGGTGGAGATGTAGCGGCGCGGCCGTGATGCTGCGAGCAGGGCGGCATGCGACAGCGGCCCGGATCTCGGTTGGGGCGCCCAATTTTAGTTCTGTCAATTCAGGCATTAGTTCCTATAACCAGAATAAACTAGAGCTAGTGATCGAACATTCCGTGAGACCGCCCCAATCTGCATGACTGTTTGAGGTACGTTAGTTATGGTATTGTTGTATGCTGATCAAATTGCTATAGCGTGATTCTTTTCGTACCTGTTAAATGTTTATTCCTGCTAATTGATAGTACAGTAGTAATAATACATGCATTGCTAAAATGTCAAAATACAGCTGAAATGCTGCAATCTTTTTACTAAACAATGTCCCAATTTTTGTGTTGACAAAATCGACCACGATGTTTGGTCACGACTCACAACTGGACCCGAACCCGAATTATTTGGTACACGAATTTACATTGTAACAAAACAAATAAATTTATTTCTGGTCTTCATTCGGTGAGGATCGAATTTAAAATAGACCGAAATCAAAAGACTGAATTGTAAACGCCCACCCCTAAGAGCATGTCTAGTAGAACCCTTAAAACTGTAAAAGTTTTCTAGGATTTACAGGCCGAGATTTGCAAGTTTTGGACACATTTACAGGTTGAAAAACAGGGGCAAAGAATAGAACCCCTAAACCCAACCCGTGTAACAGAATATTCCGTTTTAGGGGTTTGAGGGTTTAGGGGTTCTATTCTTTGCCTCAACCCCAACCTCTAAACCTGTCACATATTCATCACAATATGACACAAAAACACAATGAATCATCAAACATACTACAAAAGTAATAATCATGGATGCATGGTTTAGTAGTTTTTACATCACATAATCATCATCTTGCCCATCTCATTGGCACCATCACCAAAAAATTACACGTCGGTGCCATATGCTAGGCCACTCCACCACCATCAAACCCCACCATCATGCGAGTTGTCGACACCGCCATCGCTCATGGTAGTGTCAACTACAAAGGTAGAGGAGGACCCTCGGAACATCCTCTTCCTCTCGGCGATGTCCTCCTTGTACTCCTTCCACCATTGCAATTGCTCTTCATCCATGTCTTTCTTGCACATCATCATGTGCTCCTTCTCTTCCACCATGAGTTCTTTCCATACCTTTGCTTCTTTCACCTTGAGCATCCTCTCCTCCAAGTCGGCCTTGCGGGCTGCCTCCTCACGCTTTGCTTCAATGTGTGCAAGCTTGACCACCTTCTTTTGCTCGGTGATGAGAAGCTTTGTCTCCAACGTCTTGGTTGCCAAAGCCTCTCTTGCCTTCATCATATGATCCATCTTCTCCCTTAGGCTAGCCGCCTCTCCTTCCATCTTCACCCTAAGCTTGGCCTTCTTGGTTCCCTCGGGCTTGTTCAAGTTCCTCTCCTCAACATCCGGATCATCCATGTCAAGCATTGCGGACTTCTTCGGTGCGGTTTCATCATCTCTCAACTTCCACTTGTCATATGTCTGAAGAATTGACCAAACATGCTTGAATGGGAATTCTTTGCCCTTGGAGCCGGCCATCTCCTTGTACCTCAAGCCGGCAATCTTCTCCTACAAACCAAGCAACACACACAACACACATGAGAGAAACCATACAACACACATGAGAGAAACCATACGATGTGAGGTTTGCAAACTTACATAGTCACTCTCCACGGTGCCACTCGGCGCGCATCCATCACTTGGTCCATGGCGGCACTCCAACGCGCACATGCCGGCTTCATCAAGTCCCACCGGCCTTGAAGCGACCGGAATGAGCGAGAAGCGAACCCACTCCTCTTCGGCTTCATCTTAAGGTAGGCGTCCTCGATGCGCTGCCAATACCGTTTACCGGTTTGGTCGGTACCGGTGCCCGCATCCAACCCCACCGACGCCCAAGCTCGAACCAAGAGTATATCTTCCGCGTCGGTGTAGTTCGACGAGCGGACGGGGCGAGCAACGGCGGTGAACGCCTCCTCTTGTATCTCCGTGATGTCTTCATCATCATCATCCTCCTCCTCCTCATCTCCTCCTCCGCATCCTCTCCTCCCTCCAAATCATCATCCCTATAGGGATCAAGCGGTGGAGCGTTGATGTCCACCTCCACCTCATTGAGCATGTCCATGAAGGACACGGCGGCCGGGGCGGGCGGCACGGCGGCGGCCGGGGCGGGCGGCACGGCGGCGGCCGGGCGGGCGCGCGGCGGCGGCGGGCGGCGGCGGCACGGCGGCGGGCGGAGCGGCAGTACGACGGCGGCCGGGGCGGCCATTTCGTCGAACACCTCCGGGCGGCCGGGGCGGGCGGCACGGCGGCGCACGGCAGCTCGCGGGGCCCTCCTCTTGGCCACGGCCTTCCTCGGCGCCGGGGAGGAAGCCGCCTTGGCCTTGGCAGCACGAGGACCACCGGAGGACACCTTCGTCCGTGCCCGGGGACGTGCGGGTGGTGCGGCGGTGCGGGGCGGGGCGGGAGCGACGGCCGGTGCGGGGCGACGGCCGGCACGGGTGATGCCCCGCACGCCGCCGCTCGCGCCGACGTGGGTCGCAGCGACCACGGCGGCGACGTGCGGGCGGGCGGCCGGTGCGGGGGTGGGGCGGGAGCGACGGGCGGCGGGGCGGGCGGCGGGCCAGGGGCAGGCGGCGGGCCGGGGCGGGAGCGACGGGCGGCGGGCGGGCGGCGCGGCCACGGGCGGCACGGGCGGGCGGGGAGGCGGCCATGGCGGCGGCGGCCGGTGCGCGCGCGGCGGGGCGGGGCGACGGGCGGCGGTGGCGGGTGGGTGGGATTGGGAATTCCCTCCCGCCGAAATGCAGTTTAGAGGGTCAACCCCTCTCCAACCCATTTTTGTACAGAGCCAAGAATAGATTCCCAGGTCGGACCTGGGAATTTTTTTACAGTTTTACAGTTTTAGGGGCTCTAGTCTTTGCGATTTTTTCGTCAAAAACGTAAAAAAGCGGTTATTTTTACAGATTTAGCGGTTATTTTTTGTCTAGTAGAGCCCCTAAACCCCTAAATCTGTAAAAATAACCGTTTTTTACAGTTTTTGACGAAAAATCGCAAAGACTAGAGCCCCTAAAACTGTAAAACGCAAAAAATTTCCCAGGTCCGACCTGGGAATCTATTCTTGGCCTGTACAAAACGGGTTGGAGAGGGGTTGACCTCTAAACCGCATTTCGGGCGGGAGGGAAATTTCCCAATCCCACCCACCCGCCACCGCCGCCCGCCGCCCCCGCCCCGCCCGCGCACCGGCCGCCGCCGCTATGGCCGCCTCCCCGCCCCGCCCGTGCCGCCCGTGGCCGCGCGCCCGCCCCGCCGCCCGTCGCTCCCGCCCCTGGCCCGCCGCCCGCCCCGGCCCGCCGCCCGCCCCGCCGCCCATCGCTCCCGCCCCCACCCCGCACCGGCCGCCCACCCGCACGCCGCCGCCGTGGTCGCTGCGACCCACGTCGGCGCGATGCGGCGGCGTGCGGGGCATCACTCGTGCCGGCCGTCGCCCCCGCACCGGCCGTCGCTCCCGCCCCGCCCCGCACTGCCGCACCACCCGCACGTCCCCGGGCACGGACGAAGGTGTCCTCCGGTGGTCCTCGTGCTGCCAAGGCCAAGGCGGCTCCTCCTCGGCGCCGAGCAAGGCCGTGGCCAAGAGGAGGGCCCCGGCGGCTGCCGCTGGCCGCCGTGCCGCCCGCCCGGCCGCCCGGAGGTGTTCGACGAAATGGCCGCCCGGCCGCTGTCGTGCCGCCCGCTCCAGGCCGCCGCCGTGCCGCCCGCCCGGCCGCCGCGCTCGCGCCGCCGCCGCTCGCCGCCCGCCGCGCTCGCCCGCCGCCGCGCGCGCCCGCCCGCCGCCGTGTCCTTCATGGACATGCTCAATGAGGTGGAGGTGGACATCAACGCTCCACCGCTTGATCCCTATAGGGATGATGATTTGGAGGGAGGAGAGGATGCAGAGGAGGAGATGAGGAGGAGGAGGATGATGATGATGAAGACATCACAGAGATACAAGAGGAGGCGTTCACCGCCGTTGCTCGCCCCCGTCCGCTCGTCGAACTACACCGACGCGGAAGATATACTCTTGGTTCGAGCTTGGGCGTCGGTGGGGTTGGATGCGGGCACCGGTACCGACCAAACCGGTAAACGGTATTGGCAGCGCATCGAGGACGCCTACCTTAAGATGAAGCCGAAGAGGAGTGGGTTCGCTTCTCGCTCATTCCGGTCGCTCAAGGCCGGTGGGACTTGATGAAGCCGGCATGTGCGCGTTGGAGTGCCGCCATGGACCAAGTGATGGATGCGCGCCGAGTGGCACCGTGGAGAGTGACTATGTAAGTTTGCAAACCTCACATCGTATGGTTTCTCTCATGTGTGTTGTATGGTTTCTCTCATGTGTGTTGTGTGTGTTGCTTGGTTTGTAGGAGAAGATTGCCGGCTTGAGGTACAAGGAGATGGCCGGCTCCAAGGGCAAAGAATTCCCATTCAAGCATGTTTGGTCAATTCTTCAGTACATATGACAAGTGGAAGTTGAGAGATGATGAAACCGCACCGAAGAAGTCCGCAATGCTTGACATGGATGATCCGGATGTTGAGGAGAGGAACTTGAACAAGCCCGAGGGAACCAAGAAGGCCAAGCTTAGGGTGAAGATGGAAGGAGAGGCGGCTAGCCTAAGGGAGAAGATGGATCATATGATGAAGGCAAGAGAGGCTTTGGCAACCAAGACGTTGGAGACAAAGCTTCTCATCACCGAGCAAAAGAAGGTGGTCAAGCTTGCACACATTGAAGCAAAGCGTGAGGAGGCAGCCCGCAAGGCCGACTTGGAGGAGAGGATGCTCAAGGTGAAAGAAGGAAAGGTATGGAAAGAACTCATGGTGGAAGAGAAGGAGCACATGATGATGTGCAAGAAAGACATGGATGAAGAGCAATTGCAATGGTGGAAGGAGTACAAGGAGGACATCGCCGAGAGGAAGAGGATGTTCCGAGGGTCCTCCTCTACCTTTGTAGTTGACACTACCATGAGCGATGGCGGTGTCGACAACTCGCATGATGGTGGGGTTTGATGGTGGTGGAGTGGCCTAGCATATGGCACCGACGTGTAATTTTTTGGTGATGGTGCCAATGAGATGGGCAAGATGATGATTATGTGATGTAAAAACTACTAAACCATGCATCCATGATTATTACTTTTGTAGTATGTTTGATGATTCATTGTGTTTTTGTGTCATATTGTGATGAATATGTGACAGGTTTAGAGGTTGGGGTTGAGGCAAAGAATAGAACCCCTAAACCCAACCGGGGTTCTATTCTTTGCCCCTGTTTTTCAACCTGTAAATGTGTCCAAAACTTGCAAATCTCGGCCTGTAAATCCTAGAAAACTTTTACAGTTTTAAGGGTTCTACTAGACATGCTCTAAGAAAACTCCGATTCCGTGCTTTCCATTTCGTATCCCTAAGCAAATGGCGACGGCGCGGGCCACCCAGCGGCGGGAGGACGACGATGTCGGCGGCGAGGACGAAGCTCGCAAGCTGCGCAGAAGGATCGAATACCGGCGCTCCAGACTCCTCCAGGACGCCAGCGAGGTCTCCGAGCTCTTCGGCCCCCACCTCGCCGTCCTCGCCATCCCCGCCGCCGGCAGGCCGACCCTCTTCGGCAACCCCACCGTCGAATCCGTCCTCCGCAGCTTCCTCCCCGCCGCTAACGGCGCCGACGCCGGTACTGACACGGCGGATCAAGCCGCGGCGCGCGTGGCGGCGATGAGGCGTGAGGCGGGGTCGATCGAGGCGCGGGTCGCGCAGGAGGAGGCGCGGCTGCGCGCCGTCGCGGAGATCGTCAAGGCGGCGCAGGAGGAACAGGGCAGGGAGCACTGGTGGGAGGTGGATGCGGGCGCGCTCGGGGACGCGGAGCTGCCGGAGTTCGCCGCGGCGCTCGACGTGCTCAGGGCCGACGTCCTCCGCCGCCTCGACAAGCTGGCAAAAGCTCCGAAGGCTAGGCAGTGGCGGTAGTCGTACTTCGGCGTTCGTTCATTCACACCATCAGGTTACTGCATTGCTTGCTTAATCATGCCATCGTTTGGAAGTGGGATAGCTGTCCTTAGCTGCATATAAGATGTTACAGTTTAGCTGGTTCCTTCTACAGGAGTACATTGATTTGTAGATTGCAGGGATGCATTTCGATTGGTGAATTTCCTGCTACCTAGTTACTGCGTTCGTGAGCTTGTTTTTCTGTGTTCATTACGCATTTACGCTTTGGATTACTGCTGAATCTGAATATAACATAATCAGGAATGACCAGCTGGAACAAATTATTGCTCCCTGTTATGGTTTTATCCTTATTTTGTGATGATGCATCTGATCTGAAGGTACACCCATCTAGTTCAGACTGTCCTTGATCTACAGCATCAGAAGAGCTATTGTTGAAATTTCGTTTTCCTGGTAACAGAGCATTTTGCCAGCTTTCGGAATTCAGAGTGTTTGCAAGCAGATAGTTAGTCAAAAATAACTATGTGAACTTGTGAAGCAGAGTGTTTGCAGTGCTCATTCCACATCTACAACACGTCTACACTCTACACCAGTAGAGGAATGTCCCACTACAAGGAAGAAGTACTATAGTGCTAAACTGCTAATGTTGTTAGTTAGCCAAAATAAATATGCAAAGTATAAGTGAAGTTTACATGTGATCCACGATACATAGGAAGGATTTGTCAATTAAATTTCTTGTTGAGTATGGATCTCAGTTCTCATAGTTTTTTCTCTAACACACGCCTAAGCGAGTGTCTTTGTATATTAGAAGGAGCCGCAAAGAGGCGGAAAAACTGTACAAACTGTAGCGGCGCTACAAGAGAAAGACAGAGAAACAAAACAAAAGATCTAAAAAACAAGGACAAAAAGAAGAAAAGAAGAAGAAAACTATACATGGGTTAACATTTGTTAACCCAACGGCCAGGGACTTAGGGAGAGTCCGGAGGTCGAGCATGGAGAGGTAAGCGACGTAACTCCTTGGCGCCGGCAAGAATCCATAGCCGAGCCTCCTCGAGGATAGAGAGAGAGAGATCCATATGACAAGGGCTCAGGTTGTTGAAGACGACATCATTCCTGGATTTCCAAATTCTCCACAGGGTGAGGATGATGATGGACCTTGCAGCCTTGAGCAGGCTGGGGGCAACACGAGTGGCAGCCGTCTCAAACCAAGACGAGAAAGTCTCATCGTGGCCCGGCAAACAGGCCTGCAAGCCAAGTTTAGACAGGGAATGGAACCAGACTTGCTTGGCAAAAGGGCATTGCAGCAGGAGATGGCTAATTGACTCAGATTCTTGATCACAAACAGCACAGGTGTCAGAAGTAGACAGGCCATGTCGCAGCCTGCGCTCACCGGTCCAGCAGCGATCAGCCGCAGCAAGCCAAGCAAACACTTTGCACTTGAGGGGAGCCCAACAATCCCAAATTGCCAAATGGTGCGGAGATAAAGTTCTTCCGGCAAAAAGGGCATTATACGCAGACTTGCTAGAGTATAGACCGGAGCTCGAGAGATTCCAGATGAACTCATCCTCCGTGGCAGGTGACAACACTTGAGCTTCAGAGAGATCAACCAAAAGCAGAAACTGCAGGACCCCTTCAACGGAGAGAGTTCCAGAGATGTCCCTGATCCAAGAGTTGTTGGTAAGACCCTCAGCAACAGATCTGGAGCTGACAGCGTTGGGGCGAACAGCAGCAAGGACAGCTGGAGCAAGTTGGGAAATACTCTGTCCGGCGATCCATCTGTCAGACCAGAAAAGCACCTTGGTGCCATTGCCTAGCTTGATCGAGGTGGCCAAATGAACAAGAGCCTCAACATGACCATTGGAGCGGATAGGGAACATGGCCCATGGTTTCGCAGGGTCAACACGGCGGAGCCGGGGCCATCCGGCACGCGAGTGCCCAACTCAGGCGTTTGATGTCTAGAACGCCAAGGCCTCCCATCTCAACAGGACGACAAACATCTTTCCGAGCGATGGCACAGCCCCCACCGCCATCATTGCGACCAGCAGACCAGAAGAACTTCCGTTGGCATTTGACGATAGCCTCACTAACAGGTTTGGGGATATCAGTAGCTAACATAGTGTGGATGGGGACTGCAGATAGCACGGACTTGACCAACACAAGGCGATCTCCCTTAGAGAGGAGGTTGGCATGCCATCCGGAGAGCTTGCGGTGGAGGGTGTCGATGATGGGTTGAAGGTCCTGGGCCCGCAGCTTGTAAATGGACAGAGGCACCCCAAGGTAGGTGATAGGAAAGTCAAGGACAGGGCAAAGCAACCGATCGGCAATTAGCTGCCTATCCATCTCGGAACATCCGATCGGAGTAGTTGCACTCTTGAGGATATTAGTATGTAGACCAGTGGCTTCCCCAAACATCCGTATCAATTGCTTGATGGTATCACGAATCACCGAGGGTGGGCTTGAAGAAGATCACGGTATCATCAGCATAAAGAGATGTGCGGCAAGCACCCCGGCTGCCCGGCAGAGCTGCAAGCAATCCCAAACGAGCAGAAAGGTCGACCAAGTAGTGAAATACCTGCATAACCAGAACAAAGAGCATTGGGGATAGGGGATCCCCCTGCCTGACACCACGGTGGTGGAAGAATTCAGCGGAGGGATTGGTGTTGACCAAAATTTTGGTAGAGGCGGTTGACAGCAACAAGCAGACCAGATTAATCCAAATATGCCCAAAGCCAAGATGCTGCATAAGCTCGACCAAGAACGACCAAGATACTGTATCAAAAGCTCTGGCAATGTCTAACTTCAGCAAGACAGTTGGGGCATTGGCGAGTGAAAGGACTTAGCTAGCTGCTGAACAAGCATGAAGTTATCCTGAATAGTACGACCACGAATGAAAGCCGATTGATTGGGAGTGACCATGGATGGCAGAATAGGGGCCAGACGAAGGGACATGGTTTTTGCAATTAGCTTGGCCACACTATGCACAAGGCTGATAGGTCTATAGTCCCGGATCTCGGATGCATCCAGCTTCTTAGGGAGAAGAGTGACAAGGGCCTTGTTGATCTTGGAGAAACCGTGAGCACGACCACAATGAACAGCTGCAAAGACTGCCATAATATCCTCTTTTATGACAGACCAGCACGACTTGAAGAAACAGCCAGTAAACCCATCAGGTCCCGGAGCACGGTCACTTGGCATGTCCTTGATGGCAGCGAGAACTTCTTCCTCAGAGAACTCAGCATCGAGGTGAGAAAGTTCAAAACGGGGCAGTCCCAAGGCATCCAGATTCAGGGAGAAGTCACGGTCAGCAGGGGCACTAAAAACATCCTCAAAGTGGTTAGCAAAGGCATCTTCAATGAGGTTCTGGTCGACCAGGATATCACCATTATGGCTAATTTGAGAGATGAAATTCTTGCGGCGCCGGTGATTGGCATGGAGGTGAAAGAATTTGGTATTGGCCTCGCCTTCCTTGAGCCAGAGGATACGCGATCGCTGTCGAGCAATAGTACGTTGGAGGGAGCAGAGACCTAAAAACTTCTTCTTTAGTTCACGCCTAAACCAGCCTTCCAAGAGGCTCAGCGGACGGGATTCCTGAGCTACATCAAATCTGTAGATGAGTTCCTTAGCACACTCAATCTGCATCCTAATGTTGCCCACATTTTTATCACTCCACGATTTGAGGCGACGACCAAGGGTGCGGAGCTTGTGGTCAATGGCTGTGATAGGATTTCCAAAAGCAGGGTTCAGCCCAGGCAGCTTGCACTGTCTCATGAAAACCAGGAATCTGCGGCCAAAAGGTCTCAAAATGGAATCTGCGGTGTTGACAATGAGTAACTTCAGTGTGCAGCAGGAGAGGACAGTGATCACTGATCAAAGTAGCCGCACAAGTCAGCAGACAGTTTGGATGTCCAGCTTCCCAATCAACGAAAGCGAGAAAACACGGTCCGGGCGCTCGAGAGTGGGATTCTCGCGCTCATTTGACCAGGTGAAACGACGACCATTCAGGGGGAGGTCACGCAGCTCCAGATCATCAAGGGCCCTGCGAAAACGACCCATCACCCGTCTAGAGACATTAGGATTGTTTTTGTCAGCAGCTTGGAAGATCATATTAAAATCGCCGGTGACAACCCAGCCTCCTTGGTGAGAGGCCCTAATGTCCCGGAGCTCATCCAGGAACAACACTTGATCCTCATCAGAGTGAGGACCATAGACAGTGGTAAGCCACCATGAGTTAGAGCCAACCACAAAACGGGAGGTAACCGAGAAGCGGCGAATATCAAAGTCAGAGCCGGTGACCACATCAGGATCCCAAGCCATAAGAATACCACCACGAGTACCAAGCAGCAGGCAAGTAGCAGAAATCCAAAAATTTATTTCCAAGAGTCTGCATTACAACGAGAGAGAGATGTGAGCTAGCTTTGTTTCTTGCAGGCAAACAATGGAAGCACCGCATGATCTAACAACTTCACGGACACCAGAACGACGACCCGGGGCATTAAGGCCACGCGGGTTCCAATTTGCGACCAGGAGTGGGTGTGCTACCATGGGGAAACTTCACGACCAGAGGTGACTAGAGAGTTTTCCGCAGCAATCTCCTGAGATTGGAGCTCCAGCTCTGATGGCAGACTCCAGCCATAGAGCATGGCGAGGGCAGAAATCTTGCTACGGGCTGAGACCTCGGAGAAACTCCTGCTCAAAGCTACGGATTGCCACCGGAGAGGGAGCAGCCTTGCTGTCATCGACCGGGATGCCCATCTTCTTCAAAATGACCTTAAGGCAGCTGCGCATAGAATCTCCAGGTTTGCCGTCGCCCCGGGCAGCAACACGCTTGCTACGGCGAGGGATGAAACCCGACGGGACGGGCTTGTTGCGCCTCTTCTGCACAGCTGGGCGAGGGAGCAGGTGGCTTGCCGGCGATGTCATGGCGCGGAACATGGCAGCCCTGTTTGAGGCTGGCGGTAGAGGAGGAGGGACCTGCAGAGGTTGTCGCGGACGAGCACGGCGTCGACTGTAGACGATCAGCGCTGGAGCGGGAGCGTCGAAGTTCAAATGTCTGCGAACCGGTGCCTGGGCGCGGGGAGGCCCATCGTCGGGAGGAGGCCCATCATCAGGAGCAGGTACAGGCTCAGCAGCTGGGGCAGATCCAGAGTCCAGAGCAGGTTCATGAGCAGGAGGCTCAGCGGAGGCAGGCCCAGCTTCGGAGAGGCCCAACAGCGGAGACGACGAGGCATGCGGACACGGAGGGGTCGCTGCCGTCACGACAGGGTCCAAGCCATAGGAAACGACCAGGTCAAGGACTGGACCCAGACTAGTTGAAGCTTCAGGAGAGGAGTCCCACTTTGGACCAGCCAGATTAGCTGCATCTGGGGGGGGGGGGGGGGGCAGCAGTGCCATTCGGAACAGACAGCAGAATAGAGCCGATGTAGAGCTCCAAAGGCAAAGAAGCTTTGGGATCAGGGACCGCTGCACTTTGCAGCCCAGCCATTGCACTTTGCAGAGGATCCGAGGCAGGCGGCATGGAGGTGGCGACATGGTTCAACGGTGTCCCATCGTTTGAACACTGATCTTCCAGGGTACGCACGCACGTAGCTGGCGCCTTGGACGCGCTTTTGATCACCCACTTTTGCAGAGGTTTGTCCTGGGGCGACCGGGTGGTCTCCACTTGGCTGGACCGAGAACGCCTCCCCTTGCGCCCACGGCGGCGCCGCCGCACCGCCAAAGGTGCCACCGAGGAAGCAGCGGAGCTCGACACAGACGTTGCCGAGGGGAAGTCGGTGGAGGACTCGCGCGGAGCATGCTGACGACCATGACTTGACGGCGCGCCGCGATTACCAGCAGAGCTGAGGCTGGACGAGGAACGACCATGGGAGGGAGCCTCCTGAGAGAGCCTGCGATACTCGCGCCGAGGGCGGTTGCGCCGGCCATCCCGGGAGCCATCATTGCGGTCATTAGAGGGTGGCGGCGGCGGGGGAGGAGGTGGTGGCGGGATGCCGGCGACCCTGGAGACCTCGAGGATGTTGATGGAGATGTTGTAGCTTAGGAGCTTGAGCTCCACATCGTCGCCGGCAGCATTCTCCGAAGGCTCCTCGACGAAGATAACGGATGTGAAGGGGATGGTCGTGGGATCCATAGTCCAAACCGCGACGCGAAACTTGGACCTGTCGAGGCAGTCATGCTGAATGCGCTCATAGACAGAGCAGGGCGCGAGAATAGAGCTTGCCGTGCCAAGGCAAGCCACATTCGGAGGCATGCCGATGAGGTCCGGCACCGCACGATAGTGACAAGTGCTAGCACTAGCATGGGCAAGCCGCGACCAGGGCTTGAAGATGCACTTGAAGGACGGCGCGCAGATGACGGTGGTGGCGGCGGCGAGGGCGCGGTTCCGATCAGGGGTGTTGGAGAAGTGCACGAGAAAATCCTCTGGCGCGAAAGAGTACACGTCGAAGAGGTCGGGGTCGACGGCGAAGCGCACGGAGATGAACTCGGCGAGCTGCTCCCGGGACACAGGCGGTCTTGAACCAACGATCGTGACAACGACAGCATCCTCCAGAGCACACTCCGCAAGGCTGATCTCCGGCGAGCGCCGAACGTAGCAGAGCGTGCGCTCCGGACGATGCCGCAAGAGCTCAAGGAGCGAGGGCTCCTGCTGGAGGACGACCGGCGAGGCGCGCTGGGACGGCAGCGAGGAAGAGCTGCCAGGGGTGCCGCTGATGAAATGGCCATCGACGCTTGAGGCCTGGTGGGCGGACATCCGGGGTTGCGCAACCTGGCCGCCGCAGGCAGGGGAATCAGCACGACGCGCGACGGCACGACCTTGGGGCATCGGCGCGGCTGGAGAGGGTTGGCGAGGCGAGGGAGCGATGAAAGGCGGCGAATTTCCGCGGCGGCGCTGGGCCGGCCGTGGCACCTCCACGGCAAGGGGTGAACGACCGCGTCTCCACTCTGGGCAGACCGCGATGTCCGCGGCGCGGTGGCCCTCCTCGTGGCAGCGGAGGCAGCGGGTGGCGTGCCAGCAGTCCACCGCCATGTGACCTTCACGGCAGCAATTGAAGCAGAGGCCCCAGAGATCAGCAGGCACCGGCCTGGCCGGCGGAGGCGGCGGAGGCGGTGGCGACGGGGGGGAAGCCGAGCGGCGAGCGTTGCGGCGGTAGAGACGACCACGGGGCTCCCGAAACCCGTCGGCATCCACCACAGGAGCGGCACGGGCAGGGGGAGCAGGACGACGCGCCGCCGCACTCCGCGAGGACTCCGGGGCGTCAGAGGCCGGCGGAGGCAGAGGCGACGGAAAGCGCACGGGAGAAGCTGGCTGACGACGGGGTGCAGAGGGGTCGGGGAAGCGCACCGGGGAGGCCGCGAAGCGGCGGGGCGCCGGCCCGGAAGCCTCGACGGAGGGGGCCCCCGCGCTGCGGATCCTGGCGGCGAACGAGTCGCCGGAACTGGAGGAGAGGGGGGTCTCAAACTCACCAAAGCAGATCCTCTCCCCAGTGCCGGGGGTCAGCGACGCCCCCGCCGGCGTGGCAGAGACGTGGGAGGGGGTGGGGGACGCCATCGAGGGGAAGACGACGAGCGGCGGCGCGGCGGTGGGGAGGGCGGCGGCGGCGCTAGGCTAGGTCAGGGGGCGGGAGCGCGGAGCGGAGAGGAGAGCCAT
>NC_061508.1:237587827-237667947 GCF_022539505.1 Lolium rigidum | reverse complement strand
TTTTATTGCTAGAAGCAACTATTGTAGTTCTCATAGTTAAACATAATCTTATAGTGCCTGGTCGAGTTTGAAATTGGATTGTTGTTGCTTTTAACTTCATTCCACTTTTCTTACTACATTTGCATATACCATCCGGTCTAGTGCCTACTATAAAGCTGTGTATATTGGTATATGCTGGTAATCATATTGGTGCCGAGAGAAGATATAGCCGCGTTAAATGATTCTAGTATCTGTTCATTACTGCTAGTTACTACCCATGAGCATTTCTTAAGTACCTGATCAACCTTGCATAAAATAAGTGAATTTTCTATTATACGTGGCAAGAAGAACCAGTTTAGCTTCCTTCTTCTTGCGCACCATTGTTCCCTTTCTCGCATGTTGCCATGGTTGCGGCGCATCGGAGGAAAAGCTAAGGGCTAGATAGGGCGGGCTCATGTCCCGTCCACCTGCGGGGTCTTCGAGCTGACAGTAAAGCGACCAGTTAGAATCAAAGGGGGAGACCTTTTTGAGGTGTTTTGCCTAGTCTGAATTTCCCCTTCTTCTATTTGATCAAGATGGATAGCAAAAAAGCATGAATAGGCCTACTGGCACTGGTTTCTGCCATTGTTCTAGTGTCGATGCTGCCATTGTTTTTCTAGTTACTGCCTTTCGTGAGCTTGTCTTTCTGTGTTCATTACGCGTTTACGCTTTGGATTACCGCTGAATCTGAATATGGCGTGATCACCAGCTGGAACAAATTATTGCTCCCTGTTATGGTTTTATCCTTATTTTGTGATGATGCATCATATCTGAAGAAACACCTATAGAGTTCAGAGTGTGCTTGATCTACGGCATCAGAAGAGCTATTGTTGAAATTTCGTTTTCCTGGTAACAGAGCACTTTGCAGCTTTGAGAGTGTTTGCAATGCTCAATTGACATCTATACTGCTAAAGCAGATAGTTAGTAAATTTAATTACGCAAAGCAGAGTGTTTGCAGTGCTCTGTTAACATCTGCAGCACGTCTACACTCTACACTATTAGAGGAATGTCTAGTGCTGCTAATGATGTAAGTTAGCCAAAATACATTTGCAAAGTATAAGTGAAGTTTACATCTGGGCCACGATACATAGGAAATATTTGTCAATGGAGTTTCCTGTTGAGTATGGATCCCAGTTCTCATAGTTGTAACATAATCTTTATAGTGTCTGGTCGAGTTTGGATTGTTATTGAATTATATAGTGTTTTTTTTTTCATTCCGCTTTCTTACTACATTTGCATGTAGCCTCCGGTCTAGTGCTTACTATAAAGCTGTGTATATTGGTATATGGTGATAATCATATATATGTGGTAGTATATAGTACCCAAAGAAAAATGATATAGCCCTGTTAAATGATGTAGTACATGTTCATTACTGCTAGTTACTGCCCATGAGCATTTGTTAAGTACGGTAGCCTAATCAATCATGCATAAATTAGTAAATTTGCTATGATATCGGGCAAGAAGAACCAGTTTAGTTTACTAAGCACCTGCCCCCCAAAAGGCCAAAACCCGTTTATTCTTCCTGCGTGTATTCCGTTTCTTTTATGTTGTCATGGTTTCGGTGCAGCGGAGGAGATCGCACTAGTTTCTACCATTGTGGAAGTGTCGGTGCTGCCGTTTGAGGATGGTGTAGAGGCAGAACCTTGACCACCATCACCAATCCGGATTGGGACTATTTTCAAAACAGGAGACTTTCATTTCATTTTGTTTGGAGTTCTCCATTTGAATGTTGTTTTGTTCTTTGTTGTGGGGAGCGTATATTTGGAGGTTCTGAATTTATGTTACAGAATGAAGGAAGATGTATGAAGAACCGCACGTTCTATTAGCAGAGAAGAAATACAAACTCAAGTTTGATGGATGTGGTCAGAACTTTCCATTGTTGCTGAAGAAGAAATACAAACAAATACAAACTCATGTTCTATATGCAGTGATCAGAACTTTCTATTGTTGCTGAAGAAGAAATGTATAGCTGGAGAAGCTGGATGGGTTAGTTTCTTAGTGTAGAAACTGTTGTTTGTATGCGTTCTGCTCTTCTACTAGCATTACAGATACACAGGAGTATGTCTCCCAAATTAACTGTGAATGTATGCCAATTAGTTCCTTGGCATGATGTCTAATACTAACTAGGGTTTAACTGGGGCGACCTGCAAGGCTTCTGTCCAATACCTACTGCAATCCTGAGAATATTACGCAGTCTAGGAGGCACGCACATTCAACTTCCAAAACAGATAGATACAACATTGCCACTAACTTGAAGCCTGAGGAAAATGGTGCAAGACGTTCAAAAGGAAACTATTTTTTTCGATAAAGGGATTATATATTAATATCGAAGGATACCAATTACACTCAGTCTCTGCAACAACGCAATGCCCTAAAACATTATGGATGCACACAACCAAAAAAGAGAAAGAGAAAACTAAGAAATAAAAGTTCCGCTACAGCATCACAGCCCTAGCAACAGTAATACAACCACCACCAAGACAACATATGAAAATCAGACTCTTCAAAAGCGATGCCTCCAAGAAGGGAACAGTGCACCAGCGCCACCGTCGCTTGATCAAAGATCTTAGGTTTTCACCCTGAAGATAGTCTTCGCTCTCAAAACAAAGCCTTCAACAAGGACATTGCCAGGCACAACCAGTTAAGGCCAGATCTTGGGTTTTCACCCTGAAAGGTAAGACTCCGAACTTCACATGTGTTGCCGACCTCACTTTCATACCACTGTTGCTAAGTCCGGAACACCAAGCAGTCTGCAACTGTAGGATTATTGTCAAAATAAGCTCCTCCCCCACACACCCGGATGACCAAAACCTTCTTTCTTCATTCAACCCGAACCGCCATGGAAGAATTCACAAGGTAAAGCTCAGATTTGGGATGCCAAGCTTGAGGTAGAGGTGAAAGTGTCACCGGATCTAGGGCCCGTGAGGCTCAAACAAGGTAGATTCTCAACAAATCAAGGAAACTGGAGCCGCCAAGATGCCGCAAAGTTTTTCTGGGTGTTTAATGGACGATCATACGTGGTTATCAATTTTTCTTTTGTTCGATTTTGTATATATAAGTTCCCTCGACTTAGTTGGGATTTGCGAACCACACAGGCAAGATGCCGCTAAGTTTTCTGGGTGTTGCCACACTTTTCTGCTTAAATGTTGTGAATTTTCTTGCAAGGTGCTGCACCATGCTGCATTTTTCACTTTTTCATGAGTTCTAGAAAAAAGATAGTTGCGTAATCACTTTTTTGTTGCATTAATTTCTGAAATACTGCGATCTTTTTTTTTTGCACGGTTATACTATTATCCTTCTAAAAAAAGATTATTACAATGATGTTGCAATAGTACAATATTTTTTGCTCCGCGGATGCCGTTTAGCTAAAAAGGAAGGACATTATGGTGACGGGCTAGTGAGGCGACCAAGTTATTCCCAACACAACGTGGCTACATATATTGGCTATAGGTTGTGTACTTTAGTCAACAACTAATTTGGCATCAATTGATCAAGTCGATCTAATAACACATGATTTTTGGCAAAAGTTGAGTTATGTGCATTTAAAATTTAGATGTTGATTTTTTATATAGTTTCTCAAACTTTAAAAGTTTTCCTTTGACTAGAAACTATAGGCATCCTAATTTAGGAAGGAGGAAGTACATTATTTTTTGCTAGGTGGATAAGGTTTAGCTACAAAAGGACGGACATCCCCGATCTACATTTTTTGGTACATGGGTGGGGTTTAGCTACAAAAGTGCGGACATCTCCGATCTACACTTTTAGTGTATTCAGTTATTCCCACGCCCAAACATGGCAGCATATATGTTGGTTTTCGGTTGTGTTCTTTAGCCGACAACTAATTCGACATCAAATCTTATGTTCATTGAGTTGATCTAAGGGACAACGGGACGCTTATCTAGGGACGTAGGATTTTATTCCCCCGGAGTCGCTCCTAGCGTCGACGCAAGAACTTGCGCTGATTGTTTCATCATGCTGCGTGAGAAGCGGATGCATCTCTTAGAGATACAAGCGCCTGCTGCTAGCTCCGTGCGCTGGAAAAGTGAGAAGCAGAGGCATTTTCCTGTTTCACCCTATTTATTTTTGTGTTCTAAGAGCCTGCATAAGCGCTTTGCGCTGTACATGTTCTAATACTCCTAATTTGTGGCAAAAAATAATAGAGTTAAAAATGTGCTATCAAATTGATCAACTAAATTAGGGCCCAAAGAACATAGTAGCGGAGACAAACAAAATAACTGAACCATCGAGGAATTTCGGTTTCACATAACTGACACGATGCTACGAAAACTAAGCAAGCTAAATTACTACTGTAGTAGCAAACTAAGCAAACTAAATTACCTAGTATAGCTCGTAAATTAGCAAACTAAGCAAGCATTAGCCTAATAATTAAAAGAAGCACTAGGCCGGGCTTCTCTACTGCGGCGGCGGAGTTGCCTACTTCTTATCGGCGCGGCGGCCGACGTTGTCCCTGAGGCGTCGGAGCGCCCTGACGAACACCGGCAGCTCCTCCTCCCCGAGCGCGGCCGTATCTACCTCGAACCAGAAGCGCTTGCCCGTCTGCCTCTGCAGCTCCAGCACCTTGTTCCCCACGGCGCTCATCCGCTCGGCCTCCTTCTCGACCTCCGCGGCTTTCTCCTTGGTCTCCCGGCACAGCGCCTCCATGGCCTCCCAGTTCTCAGGGGTGACTTCGGCGCCGCAGCCCAGGACGGCGTCGGCGGAGGGACTGCCGAAGGCGAAGGCCCTGCCGGCCTCGGAGACGACAACGACGGCGACGCGGGCGTGGCAGAGCAGCGCGAGCTCGGAGGCCTTCTTCCAGAGGCCGGCCTTGCGCTTGGAGAAGGTCACCTGGCGGGGCTCCTTGCCCTCCACCCGGCGCAGCTCCCTGCGCTGCCGCCCTTTCGTCTTCTTGCCGTTCTCGAGAAGCGGTGGGCGCGCCATGTGAGGGAGGAAGCTAAAAGCTAAAGCGCGGCGGCGGCGGGTGCACTTTCCTCTGCTTCTTGCCTGTCTCTATGTGGCTCTATGGCTGATGGCTCGATGCGGTGCGATGGAGGTGCAAAGGCAAGGGGCTGGGGCATATAAGGAGGAAGAGGCGCTGCCATTAATGGCGGCCGAGCTCCGATTTTTGGCTGCTCCGTGTAAAATTTGGATCTCATCAACGCGGCAATTTTGGAAAGAAATCACCGTGTGCAAGTGCCAAGTAGTTACCATATGGCTAGGCGCAGCGCCGCGTTTCTTTTTTACCAAGGCAGCACCGATTTCGTAACCCGGTCGATCAGAAATTTGGAAGGTGAGTTATTTATGGAAATTTGACCTTTTTCGAACTCATGGAAATTTGACTTGATCGGAAGTAGTAACCAGCATTGCCGGTCTGTCTGGACCTTTACTATGCAGCAGACAAAGACGAGTTGTTCTGGACTTGACACTTGACAGCACAAGGGCAACCCTACGCGAAACGTAGGATTACTCGCGGTTTTAGGGTACCAGTTTACCATATCCATTTCAACGATTTTACTCTTCCATACCACAAACTGGATATAACTGAATACTTCAATATGTGTAGATACCAAAATCCAATGTCTTGTTGAAATGGTAAGTTACTACTGATGAACTGAATACTTGAACTAAAACATAAATAGTGGCGTCAAGCCAGAGCCATGTGGAGTCAGTAGGCGGCGTCGCAGTGGTGAGGTGATCCTCGAGGGTGGAGGTGGTGTCGTCGATGGTCAAGAAGGTGCGCCACTTAGAGAAGATGTTGGACTTGAAGTCAAGGACGACCAGGTAGAGGGAGCGGATGCTCTGAATGGTGGTGCAATACGCACATGCATAGGTGGGCATCGGGGTGGCATGCGGCAGGCTCGGAAGGCTAGGGTTGGAGAAGGCCGGCTGCAGCGGCTAGAATTAGGAGGAGGAGCGGAAACGGTTGAAGATTTTTTGGCTGATATCATGTGGCCTTTTCCCTTACGTGTATATATAGATAGACAAATATTACAATCATAAATAGGAGATCACATAAGTAACCCAACTGCTAAAAAGTACTCGGATGCTGCTTGTTACATTGAGCACTCGCTTCCTGACCGTCGGATGGACTTGATCATGACCGCATCACGACTCCCTTTCCCGACACATTTCGTCTGGAGACGCAGCCGCCTCCCTCTCTTTCCCCATTCCCCATTCCCATGTCAAATCGCGCTAGGGTTTCGTGGAGAAATCATTGAGGTGAGCGGTTTGTCGATTTCGTCGCCGGAGAGGGAGATGCGCGCCGGAGTGCGTCGAGCTCGTCGCCGGAGAGCTAGCCACGCGCGAGGGCGGGAAGCGCGGTGGCGGCACGTGAGGGCGGGGTGTTCGGCTATGCCTGCCGGCGAGAAGAAGGAACGCCGGCTTGGTCCGTCGCCGACCGTGGCCTGCACCCGCTTCCTCGACTTCCTGGAGTACCGTGTCCGCTTCGATCCATGAAGCAACGCGTGTTGGCCACGCGCAACAGCGGCAGAGAGGAGGCCGACCACCTCCACCCACCCAGGTCGGCATTCATCTGAGTGATAAAGCTGTTCCACGCGTCGTGGAGGTCCATCATGCCAAAATCGAGGTGTCGGCATGCCGGCCTACGAGGACGCGGGCTTCACGCATCTGGCGCCGCAGAGTGGTCGGCCACGCCCACGCCTACTGGAGTTGCCGGTCCTGGTCGTGGCCGAGAAAGGTCGTGCCCCAGCCAGGCTGTTGTTGCTGCTGGTCCTGGTCATGGCCATGTCTAGGCCATGTCACAGCCTCGTGCGTCCGAACACCTGCAGGTTTGCTGCGCTACTGTCTTTTTCTCATGTCAAAAATATTGCATGATTCTGACTGCAAAGTCCAAGTCCAATGCCAGTATTTTTATTTTAATCTTCCACAACAAAGCTGAATTTATCATATATGGCTATAAATTCGTGGGATCTTCTTTGAATTTCAACGAACAACTCTCACAATAATGTTGTAGATGATGAGCATGCTCTGCTCAGTCCCACTTCTGCAATGAGGTTTAAGAATCTGAGTATAGACTATTACCACTCATCACTTCTTTTGCCTCTAGACACAAGAGCGGACAGGGTACCGTGTGCTCCGTTAGTCCTACATCACCTGCGAAGTACCTGTAATTTCAGCCCTTGAGTTTTTCCGTTCTATCATTATCAGTGCTAATTTGATGAGACATTTTGGGGAGCTAGGATCATACTCCATGATGCATACATCTAATTCAACTACTACCCCCTGGACTTAGGGATAATACGTAGCAGGATTCATATTAGCTTTAAGTGAATTGACAAGGCCCTTTATATATCCTCTAGTTCTGCCCATCTGCACTCATATATAATTGCTTCCAATATCGTACTGCGAATAATTAGATCATGATCCCAGTTTAGTGTTTTTCAAACCTTTTTGATTTTCACTGCAATGTCTATTGACTATTGAGGGAGACTTGTTCTGATTTTCAGCATCTCCTGAATCTATTAAGCTGCTTTTTAGTTCTTCAGCTTCTTTTTTGAGTTATATTTGTCTAGCAATTTAATTAAGTTGTTTTATCAATATGCTTAATTTGTATACTGAAATAAAAAATTGATTCCACAGCCCGAACTTTTCTCGTCTCGTCTCTCGTCCTTTCACATTCTAATCTAAGGATCGAGTCGTGGCTAACAACATCACTGAACATTGAATCCACAGATCCAGGTAATGAATTTCCTCCATTAATCCTGAACTCGTGTACATCAACCGCTAGATTTACATTGTGTTTCATCTTCTAGCTTAGTTGGTTACAGAATCAAACTAAGTTGGGTCATTAACATGGTTAAGTTGTTTACTGAATCTAACTATGTTGGCTTTTCAACCTATAATTGTAGGTTTATATATGTGTTCATCTTCTAGCTTAGTTGGTTTTGCGAATGTAACTAAGTTGGCTTCTGAACACTCAGTTTGTAAGTTGGTCACTGAATCCAACTAAGTTAGTCTATGGGTGAAACTCACAATCAGGTTCCATCTGGGATAAACTTCCTTTATTTTGCTAACATATGTGATGAAATTCCTGGAAATATTCATAGGCACATGATCAAACTTTGTTCCTAGGTAACTATTATCAACAAACGCTGCAAAGCCAGGAGCACCAAGACTCCTGGCCTTTTGAGACATTTTCTCGACTGAAGCTTTCCCATCAATATAATTATAAGAATAGGCACACATGAGAATTTTGCCGTGAACCTTCCTATTATTTAGGAGTTCTAGTGTTTGACAATCTAGTGCACTGTACTTGGTTGCAGATGAACTTAGCAGAGCATCAGTAGCATAAATAAGGCTGAACGATTTATTTACTTCTGTTGCAGCTGTAGTCAGATGACAGTTCTCTAGAATAGTAGTTTTCTCACAATGAATTGAAATATCTCCCTTTTTCATTGCTAATGTGCGGTTAAGTTGGTTTTAAATCTGGCTTAAGTTGGCTTCTGAACATGGCTAAGTTTGGTTACTTAATCTAAATAAGTTTGCTAGTCAACATTTTAACTTAAAGGTCATTCTTTGTGTCTCATCTTTTTGGATAGTTGATTTTCAAATTTAGTCAAGTTGGCTTCTGAGCACCGCTAAGTTTTCTTAATTAATCCAACTAAGTTGGCTTCCAACATTTTAACTTGAGTTCATTCTTTGTATCTCATCTTCTAGGATAGTTAGTTTTTAAATTTAGTCAAGTTGGCTTCTGACCACGGCCAAGTTTGGTTACTTAATTTAACTAAGTTGGCAGTCAATATTTTAACTTGAGGTCATTCTTTGTATGTCGTTTTCTGGGATAGTTTGTTTTTAAATTTAGTCAAGTTAGTTTTTGAGCACACAGATAAGTTTGGTTACTTAATTTAGCTAAGTTGCCAGACAACATTTAACTTGAGGTTATTCTTTGTGTCTCATCTTCTAGAATATTTAGCTTCTAAATTTAATTAAATTGTCTTCTAAATATGGCTAAGTTTGCTTGCTTAATCAACCTAAGTTGATTTGTTAACATTTTAGCTTGGGGTTTATTTTTGTGTTTTTTAGGATAGTTGGTTTTTAATTTAATCAAGTTGGCTTCTAAATGCGGCTAAATTTGCTTACTTAATACCTAAGTTGGCTAGTCAATATTTTACATGAGGTTTATTCTTTATGTCTTGTCTTTCTAGGATAATTGGTTATTCTTTTGTGTTCTTTTTTCCTATCTTCGTTCTTTTTGATCTGGGGAAGTTGCAAGCTTCAATTTTGTTGGGTATAGGTGTTTCTTTTGAGCAACATGCATAAGTTGTCTAGCGATTTAGTTAAGTTGTTTTATAACTATGTTTAAGTTGAGTATTTTTTTAGTTTCATTGTCAACATGCTTAAGTTGAAACGAAAATTAATTAAGTTGTTCTTCCAGCATGCTTAAGTTGTGTGGGTATCTACAATCTACTTTGGTTTTGGTTTCCGAGCAACATGCATAAGTTGGTCATTGGTCTAATTAAGTTGCCTTCTCAACATGCTTAAGGTGCTTATTTGTGATATTGTTAAGTTGTACCGGGGAGCGGTGGATCTTGGGTGGGGTAGCTAGTACCATCTCCAGCGCGGTAGTGGAGGAGGCCATGGCGCCTAGCTCGAGCACGTGGCGGCGCCCATGATGCCTAGCATGAGCGCAAGCCCGTCTTGGTTGCTGGCCAGCGTAAGTTGATTATCCATTTTAATTAACTTACTCACTTCTCCCTTGTTAAGTTGATTTTTGGTAATGTTTAATTTTTCTAAATAATAAACTTTGATGCTAATTTGCTTTCAAGGTAATATTAAAGTTGACTTAACATTGATGCTAATTTGTTTTCATGCAGGAGATCATGTGTTGTTTTGTGATCTACTCGCAGTTTTCAGTCAAATCCAGATTTCATGGAGTTCTCGAGGAGGAAGAAGACCTGGAGTAGTTCGTCTTGCAGAAAGGAAGAAGCCCTGAAGTAGTCCGTCTTGCAGAAAGGAAGAAGAGCCAGAGTAGTTCGCCAAGCGCATCTCACACGCTACTGTCTGTTGTTCCTTTTACCTTGTGTAACCTCCCTTTTCCTTGGTTGGATGTTTAATTAGACAAACCAGCACTCGGATGTTAGGATGGACCAACCAGCATCTGGATGCTGGGATGGACAAACCAGCACCGGATACTGGCTAGCCTTTACCCATAAGTAATGACTCCCTACAATTTAAAGAATTAGGAGATATGTCACGACGTGACATATCTATCTACCACTAGAAACATTGTAGGGCTTTTATTGCCATAGGCAGCCTGCTACCACTAATACAAACCTTCATTCTTATTTTTGGAATTGGCAACTAAACCAAGCGCTAATAGAATCTCAGATTTTACTCGTAGAACACACAGATGGTTTTAGATTGGCATATATGGTACATAGTCTGGAAAAACAGCCATGCCAAACTAGCATCATGACATGAGAATTAACCATGATGTCAGTCCGCGCCATGTACCCTACATAAATACCATCCTAGGACTAGGCGAATTAACCATGATGCCAGTCAAGTGTAGCGATATACAACCTATCCAGATTTGTGTATCAATGCCAACATTGTCGACTATTCCACTAGTTGTCTAAGAGGAAAATTAAAACTCAACATCTAAGTTTGCCACATGATGCAATATTATTACAAAACCAAATTCATATCTAGCCCGTTCTAGCTAGTTCCAATATGGCATAAATATTTTAACTACAGATTACATCAAATGAGATTTGGAGGCAAGAGCTACCAATCGATCAGCTAGAAGTCCAAAACCAGCTTGCCGCGAGCTTTTCCTATTAGAGCATCTCCACTCGTTGGCGCTCTCCACGCCCAAATTCGGCGAAATTTTCGTCCGGATTGGACGAAAGTTTGGCCTGGGGAGCGCCGAAGTTCCAGCCGTCCCCCCGGCAGGAAACCCCCAACCTCGCCCATTTGACATATTTCAAACAAATTCGACATAAAATGTAACAAGTTCGGCGAACAAGAGTCAGAAAATTGCTGAAACAAAATCGGCGAAAATCAGTACAATGTTCAACAAGTGCTGAACCAAATGAAGCACACAATTTCACAAGTTTTGAAACAAATTAAGACAGACTAGTTGGCGTCGGCGTCGGCGTTGGCGTTGCCTCTGAGCGTCCATATGTCCTCCACCAGATCATCTTGGAGTTGTTGATGCATTGTAGAGTCTCGAATCTTCTGGCGCATAGCAATGAAGGCGGCCCATGATGTCGGTACCTGGTGATTAGGCTGTGCAAGAGGACCCTCTCTCTCATATGGTGCTTCTTGCTCAGCCAGAGGAACCGGATGTTTTCGCTCATTTTCAATAATCATGTTGTGTAAGCACACACAACAGTTTATCACCTCCCACATCTGATCTTTGGACCAAGTCATAGCGGGGAACCGGACGACAGCAAATCTCTGTTGGAGGACACCAAATGCATGCTCGACGTCTTTTCGGCAAGCTTCTTGTTTCTTGACAAACTCGCAAAGTTTGGGGGTGCTAGGTTTCGAGATAGTCTTCACAAATGTTGCCCACTTTGGATAGATACCGTCTGCAAGGTAGTATCCTTTGTTGTAGTGCCGACCATTGATCACATAGTTCACCGGGGGAGCATGACCCTCAACAAGCTTGGAAAAGATCGGGGAGCAGTTTAGGACGTTGATGTCATTGTTGGATCCAGACATACGAAAGAAAGAGTGCCAAATCCAGAGATCATGGGTAGCCACTGCTTCAAGTATCACAGTGTAGCCTTTTTTGTGACCCTTGTACATTCCCTGCCACGCAAATGGACAGTTCTTCCATTGCCAATGCATGCAGTCAATACTTCCAAGCATCCCTGGAAAACCCCTAGCTTCATTTGTTGCAAGGATCCTCTAAGTGTCTTCGACAATGGGTGATCCCAAGTAAAAGTCCCCGAACACTGCTATGACGGCCCTGCAGAACCGGTAGAAACAATCAAGGGCGGTGGACTCCGCCATCCGAAGATAGTCATCTGCACCATCACCGGGAGCTCCATACGCCAACATCCTCATAGCCACTGTGCACTTCTGCAGTGACGAAAATCCAACCAAGCCAGTGCAATCCGCCTTGCATCTGAAGTAGGGGTCAAAATCTCGGATGGCATACACAATTTGCAGAAATAACTTTCTGCTCATCCTGAAACGACGCCTGAAAACAGTCTCACCGTGCAATGGATTGTCGGCGAAGTAGTCGGCGTACAACATGCAGTAGCCCTCCATTCGCTGTCTCGGCTTGCACTTCCGGTGACCTGGTGCCGACCCACCACGTCGACCAGTTGCCACCCCGGCGTACATGCTTGATAAGCAACCGAGGATCATCATGTGCTCCTCGTCTTGGACGGCGGCTGCCATCTCTTCTCGCATAAGCTCGACGAACATCTGCTCCTCCTCTTCGTCCGATTCCATGACCGGCGAGGCAAATGGACGAACACCTGACGGGTGTGGTCGAGGCAAGCCGAGCCGCGAACGACAAGGAGTAGGCCGTCGTTGGAAAATAGGCCGACTGAGGAGCAGCCAGATAGGCCGTCGTCGAAAGATGGCGGAATATAGGCAGGTGGGGAAGGAGGGACGGCGGAATCTGGGCAACAAGCCGGTGGGGTGGTGCCGGCGGCGAGAGAGATACGAGGGGTGGGGGAGATTTTGAGCGAGGTGGCGGTGGGGTTCGTGTGTCGAGTCGCCGACAGATCGGGCCCTTCCCCGATTTTTACTCGTCCGGACTCCCCCGATAGAAACCCGGGGGACCGGGGTTGGCGTGGGTTCGCTGGATGGATTTAGGCCCGAATCCGGACGAAATCGAGAAACCGGGGGGGGGGGCGACTGGGCCGAATTACGCCGTCCGGATGGGAAAATCGTCGCTCGGGGGCTCTTACCCACAGCAGCCACCATACCGGACCGACACCCTTCCTGACTCCATGATCCCTACCCAACCCAGGCCTCCCTCGCAGACGACGCCAACGGTTCCCTAATCCCCACCCGATAACCAAGGAAAAAAAATGGCACGCTATAATAAAATAGCGCGGCTCTCCAGATATGTTATAGCGTGCTATTAGCGTTGAAATAGCGCGCTATTATTTTCCATGCCGATAACTCACGGCATGAGTTCTCCATGCCACCAACCCCGCCCCCACCCCAAATAGAAGAACGGCGAAGGGCGGAAGAAGCAGGAATGCAGCGCGGATCAGGGCCGGTCCATACATTTTCAAGGCCCTGGGGCGAAATAACAAAATAGGGCCCTTGTTTAAAAAAAGTATAGAATACATAGTATTCCAAATCAACCCAATACATAGCATATACAGATGGTATTTGAACTAAAAAAACTTAAATCATAAATTATTTATTTGTAATGGTCAAAAGAACTACATAATGATTGTAGGAAAACAATATAATTCTACAAAATATTGATCTTCTAAGTGGCACGAAGAGACAATCATTTCATTAATTCATCTGCAAAACAAGAACTAGTGGTAAGATGCTACATACAGTTTTTTGCGCTACCATGGAATATGATGCTAATGAATGAGAAATTACATTAGTTTCTATGCTCTTCAATTTCTTCACCGGAATAAAACTTCTCCAAAGCCTCATGCATAAACTTTCTAGAAGAACTACTAGTTCTAAAAAAAATTGTCAGTTGAACCTGTCTGAGATTCTACCGGTTCATCTACCTGTTTTTTCTCTTTGTTTTCTTGTTGCCAGACAAACTTTTTCTAGTAGATATGTTACCAAACAATTTGCAGAAAAAAAAAGTCAGTCCAGGGAACAACAACACCTTGTCTATATAGTGGATGGAAACAACTAGAAAATTAGATGGAAAGAGAGATGGTTTGGGGAGAAAAATAGCGCATTCGATGCCCACTAATGTCTGCAACGACCTCGGAATTGGAAAGGCGCCAGGGGCGGCCGCGGTGTCGTTGTGATTGGAAAATTTAGGGGAGGCGACGAGTCGACGATGGCAATACAGGGGAGATCCATGTCTCCATGAATTCTAATTACGTGATGGGTTTTGGGCCAGCTGTTTTTTTTCTTAAACTTAATATAGAAATATACATGCTCTAGTATAGGCTACTACCTGCGCCAGGGCCCCCGCCTCCTAGGGGCCCAGGGCGGTTGCCCCGCTGCCCCCCCTTATGGGCCGGCCCTGGCGCGGATCTGTCCTGCGGTGGCGGGTTACTGGGTCATCGGAGGGAGACCCAGCCAGAGTGCCGCGGTCCACAAAGTCATCGAGAGGGCCGGACCAGCAA
Organism: Lolium rigidum; assembly: GCF_022539505.1. Lineage (NCBI taxonomy): Eukaryota > Viridiplantae > Streptophyta > Magnoliopsida > Poales > Poaceae > Lolium > Lolium rigidum. The sequence continues at coordinate 237,653,668 of NC_061508.1, read as the reverse complement.
CGCACGTAGCAGCGGGAGGACGTGTGTGGAGAGCCACGATCGAGGGGAAGCGGTTCACATTTGATCGTGCGCCGCCCTAGACACCTTTCACCTCCTGCGCTGCCGCGAGCGCGCCTTCCCTGACCTCCTACTCTTCCGGCAAGGATCTTCTCGGTCAAGGATGTCACCACAGCTGGGCAAGGAGCACGACCAGCGGGCGGTTGGCCGCCTCCCCCACATCACGCGTCAGCGGTGGGAATAGGAGCAGCAGCCCCCACCCTGCACGAGTCCGTTACTGAACCACGCGAGCGCGGCTGCAGCTCTCGGGCACGCGAGCGGAGGAATACACATGGGAGCAGACCAGCTGGAGCCGCCGTTCCCCTATCCACATGCTCTTGGCCGCACCTTATCTCTGCTTGTTGGCCGTCATGCATTCTCCTGCCCAGCAACTCTCGGCCGAATCCCTCCCCATCTCGCTGCCGCGCCATCCCGCCGTCCAGCCAACTCCATCTCCTGGAGCCAATTATCTATAATAGGTTTCACTTGTTTATAGGAGCAAGTTCACACCACAAACTTTGTATCACATGGGAGCGAAACAAATTGATCGACCATGGAGAGTTTAGGTATATCATTAATCTCTCGAATAAAAACTCCCCTAGTTGTAGTGAAAGCAAAGGTAACTAAATTTACATTTTGAAAATTATGTACATTTGTTTTTGAAAACTGACATAAAAATTTGTGTACATCAACGACATGTTGATGAGCCTAGCAACTAAATTGTGAGTACGAGAAATTTTGAGAATTCATAATTTTACGATAGTTGGTTATTGCTACTTTTCAATAGCCAGTATATATAATGCAAATCGGATTATTACTGAACACACTGTAACTTGTAAGACACATGTGACCGCAAAAAAATTGGTAGATAGTCAAGGAAACTGTCCAATTTATAGTCTAAAAGATTTTATAAAATAATCTAACATAATGTTACACTAGAAACCCCCATATATTAAGATATTTGTTAGGACATACTCAAATAGATATATCTAGCAAACTACTAAATGTATTTAAACATTAGTGTGTCAATATTTGTGTAGTAGAAAAAATAACATAGTTTTATTACATGATGTGTTTTTTTAGCACAAGGTAAGTCAAATAATTAATATACACTGCGATAGAAAAATGACACAATTAATATTAGTAATATTTCATACTTGATTAACTATGCTAAATGTGTAATGGGGAAGGTGTATAATAAATATTTTATACATAAGTATAAAAGTTTAGTGTAACTTGACCAGATCCAAAATTTATTTGTTCTCGCGGTGACGATGAAGCAGGAGAATAAGAAGACCAAGTCTCTGGCCGGCGCCTGCGTGAAAAATGGCAATACGAGGAGCGCTATAAAGATCTGACATGCTGTGACAAGATAATCAGAAAGCGCGAGAAGAAAAGAAAAAAAACGAACCGGTATGGTGGCCGGCTAGGTAATATGTGAATTAGTTTGAGGGTAGATGAAAATTTTGGCAAATTGTTTAGCTCCTTTTATTATTGGATATAGATTAATCAAGGGACCGGATTGACTGTACAGTGAGACTGCCACAACCTGCACGTTAATCATATATATTTTTGAACTTCTAATCATATTATTGGTGTGTGTTGATAAAATTGCTATAGTGTGGATATATTTTTGTTTAATACTGTTATATAAATTTCTGCCAATTGATAGTTTTATGTTGACAAGATCCACCACACTATTCGGTCATGACCGAACCCAAACTTAAACTATTATGTAGCCAAATTAATATAGTGGGTTCCCAAAAATTCTCCAAAGGCTCCAAACTTTCCAACCTTCTAGTCCCTTGCTTGACACGTGTCCATTTTTATTTGAAATGCAGACTTTTCTTCGTTGCAGCAAAAAAGCTCCAACTTTTGCTTCATTGAAGCAAAAAATGATTTTCCAAGAAATAAAAAAGAAAAGACTCGCCGGATATAGACCTTGCCGGAGAGTTCGCTGGAGACTCACTAGATAGTTCGGTGGAGAGTTTGCCGGAGACTCACCGGATAGTTCGCCGGAGATACGACGGACACCTCATAGCAAAAAGTTTATACTATATTAGCAAAACCATATAACAATTGTAGGACAAAAAATATACAATTGTAGCATCGTGAACTACTCTTTGTCGGCGTACCACCGGCTGCATTCCAACTACGGCTGGCAGCACCGCCACTTCCTTCTTGCAGCAATGGTTGGTAGCACTGCGCCGCTGACCTTTTGTAGCACCGCCATTGGAAGTTTGTAGCACTGATGTTGAATGTTTACAACAACATAGGACTTCCTTTGCAGCTCAGCCGCCCACCATGCACCATACATATTTCGCCAGAGACCTTGGTGGAGACTTCGCCAGAGCACGGTATTTCGCCGGAGACCTCCTTGTAGCAGCACTGCCCGCCAATGGCAGCACCACCACTTACTCCTTACAGCATCGGCATCCACCATTTGTAGCACCGCCGGCCACCATTGGTAGCACACACAGCCACCATTTGCAGCACCGCCCGTCGCCATTGGTAGCACACGAGGTCGGCGCTAGTAGCACGTGTAGCCACCATCTAGAGCCCCGTCGGCCGCCTTTGGTAGCACCAACATCAAACATTTGTAGCCCCTGGACATTGTTGGTAGCACACAGACCTCTCAAGCTGAATCCAATGAGCATGCCAGGATGTTGCCGCAGTAGAACGAAGGAGAAGAGAGACGGCGACACCGGCGTCAGATCGAAGAGCGCCTCTGCCGTGGCCACCATCTCCGGATGTGGATTCCATCTCCGGCGGCAGTCATGGGAGATAGGGTTTCATGGAGGCGTGGCCTCCATCTCCAATAGATTGGAGTACCGCAGAGCAGCGGAGGTGGGCGACGAGGTCGGGAAGTAGCGGTGGGCTCAACGTCGGGAGCAAGGGCGGGCAGGACGCAGGGAGGCAGCAGCAGCCAACAGCCATGGCGAAGAGAGGACACGAGCGATGGTGGAAGGCAGAAGGAAAGAATAGTTGAGGAGATGCATCGGGGGTGGTTATCATGTGGGGCCAGCGAAAGAAGTCCACAATACGCATCGAACGGCCAACCGTCTGGAGGCTGGAACAACGCCATCCTCCCAAGGATCCAAATCTTTTTTCCATTAATAAAACTAGGGTGTGACTATTTCTTAGTCGAGAACTAATTCCGTTCTTAGTTAGATGATATCATTAAATTTCGGTTGCAACTCATGATTAGAACGAATCAAAGTGCAAATCAAATGGTGTACAACTTGACTGAGCACGAAGTTAGTTCTCAAAGAAAATTTCATAAAACTAACAAGTGGGAGGGTTCTCATTTCCCCCTCCTCTCTCTCTCTCCACCCCCTCTCGTCTGAGAGCTCCCTTAGTCGCCCCGGCTCTCCCCCCCCCCTCTCCTCCGACGGCTCTGTCGGCCGGAGTGGAAAGGGGAGGAGAGGCCAGCCCTCTCTCCTGTATAGCTGTAGGATTAGGTTGACTACCCATGTGGAGGCAAGCCCTATGCCATTAGAGTGGAGCGGAGTGCCTAATCTGTTCGACCGGATCCCCTGGGCATACTTTAGGGTTCCTCCTCGTCTTTTGGTTGCTCCAGTGGTCGGAGTTATTTGCGAGAAAGAGGAGCATCGTCTCCTTCAATAAAACCGATGATTTTGGTGGGGGCGGTCTGAGAAGGAGGAGATGTGCTCGGTTACTGTCTCTGTCCTGCCGTGGTGGCGAGGGGAGACAGGAGGGTGGAGTTCTTCTCTTCTTCAGACAGCGCCTACCCCATTGGCGGTGGTTCTTCTTCGACGTGTGCATCCAAGTTAGGGGCATATTTTCCTCTGCTATCCATAGCCGGCATGTCGGCCCATCATCGACAACCTCCAGATCGGAGGCTCTACTTCGTCCTAGCGGTTGGAGGTCGGCGCTTTGCTGCCACCAAGTGGTGCGTCCCCAGTGGCTTCAAGGTAACCAGCGGCGACGGATCTACGCCGAAAAAGGGTGTTCGGGCGCTCGCGCCCTGTTTCTCGGCGGCGACGCCTTGACGATGCCCACGTTTGGTGGCGGAGACACCCGAGTGTTGTAAAAGGGTTTGCCTGCAAAATTGTATACATGCCACTTAGCTTTTTAATAGAGGTTCTTCCGGGGTCTTCTAGACCTCTCCTTTCTGCAGAAAAAAAAAGAAAAACATGAAACTAACAAGTATACTTCGCTCTTCATGTCTTTAGCATCGAATTTAAAACGAAATCAGAAGACTTAATTGTAAACGCTCATCCCTAAGAAAACCCGGATTCTGTGCTTTCCATTTCGTATCCCTAAGCAAATGGCGACGGCGCGGGCCACCCAGCGGCGGGAGGACGACGATGTCGGCGGCGAGGACGAAGCTCGCAAGCTGCGCAGAAGGATTGAATACCGGCGCTCCAGACTCCTCCAGGACGCCAGCGAGGTCTCCGAGCTCTTCGGCCCCCACCTCGCCATCCCCGCCGCCGGCAGGCCGACCCTCTTCGGCAACCCCACCGTAGAATCCGTCCTCCGCAGCTTCCTCCCAGCCGCTAACGGCGCCGATGCCGGGACCGAGACGGCGGATCAGGCCGCGGCGCGCGTGGCGGCGATGAGGCGTGAGGCGGGGTCGATCGAGGCGCGGGTCGCGCAGGAGGAGGCGCAGCTGCGCGCCGTCGCGGAGATGGTCAAGGCGGCGCAGGAGGAACAGGGCAGGGAGCACTGGTGGGAGGTGGATGCGGACGCGCTCGGTGAGGCGGAGCTGCCGGAGTTCGCCACGGCGCTCGACGTGCTCAGGGCCGACGTCCTCCGCCGCCTCGACAAGCTGGCAAAAGCTCCGAAGGCTAGGCAGTGGCGGTAGTGGTACTTCGGCGTTCGTTCATTCACACCATCAGGTTACTGCATTGCTTGCTTAATCATGCCATCGTTTGGAAGTGGGATAGCTGTCCTTAGCTGCATATAAGATGTTACAGTTTAGCTGGTTCCTTCTACAGGAGTACATTGATTTGTAGATAGCAGGATGCATTTCGATTGGTGAATTTCCTGCTACCTAGTGTTGCCTGCCAAAACCCACCGGCGAGCAGCGACGAGCAACACGAAGAGCCGGGAGGCTCCCAGAACTGCTGGTGGGTCCTGGTCCCTCGGGCGACGGCCCGCAATGCTCCGGCACACGTCCTAGCTGGTGCAAGGGCGTGCCACCTGACCTATACCTGGTCAGGAAGGTGATGGATTGCTTCGATTAATTTCCTGCATGGTAGACACTTAAACATTAAATACGAGCCTCGATCGGCTCTCAGGTTATCCAGTGAATCGGCTCAAGGAGCCGATCCACCCATGATTCGTATTGGATTTACGATAACATGGTGGTTCTGCTTGATCAAAACTGAGTTAAAACGATCTACGATGATCTAGGGTTTTCACCACATAACCGGAACGTCCTACACGTAGTTGAGCCTGGCAGATACGAAAGATAACAGAAAACCAGCCCTAGCAAATGCCTAAAAACCAACGTAGAGTTGATTCCCGGAACGTCTCCTCTAGGATCAGCAAACCGTACCTTACGCACTACTGGATCATTCAACCCATTTGCAAGGCCTAACCATATGGATATCAAACTAATCCTTGAAGAACAAGGAACAACCATAACAGATCGAATCTACTAAATAAAGACTAAGCAAGATGCTGCCCTTACACCTAAGACAGGTGCAAGGGCAGCTAGATATCCAGGGGTAGCATAACTAAACAAATATACTAGAGAAGTACAGATGCTAGCCCTAACACATCCATGATAATGGTGTTACTCGCCATCAACAAGGCTTCAGTACGAGCAACACGAACAACGAATAAACAAGATGCTGCTCGGATCGCTAGATGCGATCCGGGCAGCATGGCGCTTACCCGGAAGAAACCCTCGAAACAAGGGGTGGCGATGCGCCTAGATTGGTTTGTTGTGAACGTGATCGTCCTCCTTTCTCAATAACCCTAGGTACATATTTATAGTCCGTGGACTTTCTATTTTCGGAATAACCCTAACCTCGTACGGACTAAACTCTATCTCTTAATTCTAAATCTACCATAATGTACAGATACACGGGCAATCTAGCCCAAACTCTCGTACAAGGCCGATTCAGAAATATTTTACGTGTATATCCTCTAAGCCCATCTCCATCGCGGCCCACCTTCTGACTTGGTTAAAATCTGGCGATAACACATGCCCCCTGGTTTTGGTAATGATAATTCCAAAACCACTCTGTTTTTTCTTCGTCGGGTCACGTCGTGGCAGAGCAGAACCGCCACAGTATCCTTTCATCATGATGCCTTGCCTTCTCAACTTCTCTGCACGATTTGACAGTTTTGGCACCACCTCCTCGGAAACCACTGCAGCATTGAATCATCTTCACTATATCCCCTTTATTTAACTGCATCGAGCAGTTCGCCTCTTCATCCTCTTGCTCCGCACTAGCCATCGAAAAACCCCCTCCTCTGCAACCATGTCTTCCTCCTCCTCCTCTGCCTCATCGGGTCTTTCCTTCCAGTCCCCCTCCTCCAGCGAGCCGATGCCGGAGTACGACCAGATGGCGGCGTACGAGAAGTGCGCTCCCGAGCATTGGGACGAGAGGGACTGGGACTTCACCGCCGTGCCAGACGGCGCACCCCTGAGCGTCGTCGGGTCAGATGACGACTTATCCCTGACCGACGGGGAGGACGACCTCCGGTTCCTCGTCGACGGGGAATTGGAGGCGGAGAGCGAGGACGACCTCTTCTCCTGGGGCGACTTCACCTCCTCCGACGAGGAGGATGAAGAGGAGGATGACGCCTCCTCCGACGAGTACCCGCCGGCGAAGCGTTTCCGCGCCGGGTCGGAGGACGACGACGACGACGACGAGGAGGAGGAAGAAGAAGCTCCTGCCGAGGGCTACGGCAGCAGCGACGAGGACTTCGCCGGCAGCAGCGCCGATGGCAGCTACGACGGCGACGACGAGGGCAGCGACGGCCCCTAGATTAGCATCTACTAGAATAGGATTAGTAGTAGTAGATTGGTCAGTAGACCTTTCTTTTGTTCTTCTCTTTATGAGCAATCGGCTCTTCTCTTGTAAAAAACCCTCTTTATCAATGAAGAAAGCTTCCATGTCAATTTTTTGCCGATTGTCAAACTAGGTCAAAGCTCAAAGAGCCGATGGCAGCGCATCGGCCCTTACCATAAAACGCGAGTAAGGCCAAACTCAGTTGCCTATTCAAACGGTAACCTGCGACCCTTGTCTGAAGGAGCAAACTCAGATCCCCATATCGCCCGTCGAACAGATTCAACTCACAGCCACGCGAATCCCAGATCCTAATCGCGCAGATTCACCTCCGCAGCGAATCAAATGGCGGAATCATCCAGCGCCAACGCTACGGTCTCTGGCCTGAAGGTAATCCTTAACTGCTCCTCGCGATCTGAGCATAGTGTTAGAATTAACAGCAAAACATCTGAATTAATGCCCTATTTCACCATTAATTTTAGGTATCAGACATTCTGTTGCCGCATCCTTCTCTTCCAAATTCTCTTTGCCTTGGCCCTCGTTCTGTCGAGAGTCCTTCCCATTTGATCTCTTGCGAGGCCAATAGGATTCCCTTCGTCAACCAGAACTTAGATCTAACCTCTTGGGCCGACTGCTTACGAGTCTGGCCAAACCCTCCTGAAGACTGGGTGTCATGGTACAGTAGAGTATCCAAGACTCACCAAGCCAAATGGGAAACCACAGGAATAGCCGATGCTTTATCTTTATCACTGTCTCCCCTTGAGAAGCATGAAAACCTTCTGAAAACCATCGGCTACTTTTGGTCTGATGCTCTGAACTGTTTCATGTTTGGCCACGGCCCCATGACACCAACTTTGCTAGATGTGGCCATGATCACTGGTTTAGACATTGCATCCCCCAGCCCCTCTGCTTTCATGCTGCCAAAGGTTCCTTTCAAACTCTCCTCCAAAACAGAGTGTACAAACTGGGGTGCCTACCTTAGACACCACATGAAAACCAAAGGCCCTGTAACAGAGAAAGAACACACGGCCTTCTTGAATTTCTGGTTGGAACACTTCATATTCTGTGGCCCTTCACTTGCTCCAACCAAAAACTATCTTTCCTTGGCCTATGAACTTGACAGAGGTACCCAACTTGGCATCGGCAAACTGTTCCTTGGAGAGGTTTATCGATATCTCCAACTAATGTCTGTCAACCTGTTTTCCCAAAAGACAGTCAAAACATGAGGTCCCTGGTGGTTTATTCAGCTATGGGCTCAACTGTATTTCCAGAACCACATCCCAAACTTCCCACCTTTGGCCACCTGCACCTTTCCAGATACCAATGGGAAACAAATCCGATGCACTAGCTAAGGCCAAGCTTTATATAGCCTTCCAGGCAGTAAACTGATCCCCAAGGAAACATCAGAGTGGTTCAGAATTTTCTTCCAAGGCCTGGACAATCCTCTGTTCTTTCCTTATACTGAATCTGTAAATTTTGAAAATCCAGTCTCCTTCAGGCTAGACAGCTTTGCCGATGACCCCAGCACCCGACACTTGTATTCGATCATGATCCGTCCTTGCTTCCTTCCAGTCGGCATGAGCACCTCAAACAGGATCATCAAACCTGGTTATGAGTGTTATCAGCCGGTCGTAGCAGCCCGGCCGTTTGGTCTTGGGCATGTGTCTCCACACTTCTTCCTCCACCACTTGACAGAAAGCAGAGCTGATTTGCCCGATGTCCTCACCGGTCAGAGGTGCTATTCCTTCTTTGACGCTCTAGCCATCCCAGTTCCTCACAACCTCTCTTTCACCTCATCAACTGATGGTTTTGAGAGCTGGTGGCCAATGTGGAAGACCCATGCCTTCAGGAGAGCTCTGGGACCATTGCTGAAACAACTTGATGCTGAATATGACATCCCTGCAGAACAGGTACCACCACTCACAAATTTTCTTGCAGTGGCTTACAATGATTTTTATAACCTTGCTTTGTTTCCTTGCAGCAACAAGATGGTCCAGAACCTGTACATGATGATGGCTCACCCTTCAAATTCCTCCCACCAGCTCCGGTGGTCCTCTTCTGCAAAAGCTCACCACCCTTGAAAAAGGTTGTGATGCAGAGCCAGCCGATTTCACCAAAATCGGCTTCCAAGAGCAAAGTGTCTTCCGGGCCAGCTGTCCCCCGAGCCTCAATCAAGGCGAGAAAAGCAGTGAGGAAAGTAGCTACCAGGAAGACCTTGAAGCGCCAAACCCCTACTCCAGCCCAAGAAAGTCCCGCACGTAAGCTGATCCATGCCTTTACTGATTTCATCTACCCTTATGGGCTTCTATAAATATGCTTGCGCTTACTAACTCTTCTTTTACAGGCCTCCACTGAAGACAATTCCAGCGAGGAAACCCACTCCAGTCGAGGGAATTCGAGTTCGGGCCACTCTGTGAAATCGCCATGCAGAGCCAGCCAGATTTGCCACCATCGGCTTTCAAGAAAAGGTCAGTTACTGAACTTGTTGCCCCCCAAGCTCCAACCAAAGTACGCACAAAGAGCCGATGCATCAAGAGAGCTCGAAAGGAACCGCAAGCCCCTTCATCAAACCAAGAGGCTTCAAATGTAATTACCCTCCATATTCTCCTGGGCTCATATTTCATGCTAACCCATCGCTGCTCGCATTGGCTAACCACTTCCTTTGCAGACTGATGACACCTCTAGTGGGGAAGTCAAGGAGGTATTGATGCCATCCGCCACCCTGGACCTAGCAACCTCTAAAAGTGTAGCTGACAAAGTTGCCAACTTGGCCAAGCCCACAACAGAAACACAAGAGCCGATCACCTCATCATCGGCCGTCCCTCTGGTCTTAGGAGAGGTACACTCCTTTCCCTTGGCTCTACCCTTCTCCTTTGCTGCATACTGACGATGTTCTTGTTGTTCGTCAGGGTTACGACCTCTCAAGCTTGCTAGCGTTCGATCCTGAATCCATCGAACCAGCTACTTCTAGGGCAAGTGAAGAGCTAGGACCCAGTGCTACCCATGGTCAACTCCAGCGTCTCAAGGCCCTGCTCTCCTCCTCAATTGAGACATTGGTTGAAAACCCCGAGGAAGTGAAGAGCATTCTTGAAGACATCCAGCCCCATCTCCCGGTGACGTTGCAGGTGAAACTCTGGCCAGTTGTGACTCTGTCTGCCTACAGGTCAAGGGTGAAGTTGGCTCGTCAGAGAATCGACCTACGCCATGCCCAGCTTCCGTTGAAAGCCGATATTGCAGACAAATGTCAGCGGCTTAATGAGAAAAAGGCAGCTTTGGACGCCAAAACTGACACCTCTGTCAGCACTGCTGAACTTAAGACCTTGCGAAAGGAGTTGGAGGACCTTGAAGAGAGGGTCCGGGCAACCAAACAGCTCATCCACGATAAGGAAGCCCTTATTACACGCTCCCAAGAGGAAGCAGAAGGCCTCAAAGCTGAACTGAAGACTGATCTGGCCGAAATACGTGCCCTGAACAAACAGCTGGTGACAGGCAAGGACGAAGATGATGAGGCCGAGATCGCCGAGATGGATCGTGTCCGTGCTGACGCCCTCCATGCCCTCGAGGCATTCCTTCAGTAGAGCCTCTCTATGTAATCTGATAACTGCTCAATTGAGCTTGTACCTCTAGAGTCGATGTCTGTGCATCGGCTTTTTAGTCTGAAGTCGATGTCTGTGCATCAGCTGTACTTGTGTCCTGTTGTTTTTGCATATTTTTCTAAAGTCGATGTCTGTGCATCGGCTGTGCTTTGTATGTATATATTTTTTACTGGCCGATTTCATGCATCGGCCCCCATATTTCACTGTCCGTCATCCCACATGCTTGGGAAATATTTCTTGAGATGCTGACCATTGACAGCTACTGGGAATTTCACACCGTTCAGCTCCTCGAGCATGTATGCGTTACCCTTTAAAACTTGGCCAACTCTGTACGGCCCGTGCCAGTTTGGAGACCATTTACTATACACTGCATTCTTAGTCCCCAATGGCAGTACAGCTTCCCATACTAGATCACCAACGTGGAACTCCTTTGGTCTAACCTTCTTATTGTATGCGCGAGCTACTTTGGCTTTGTTCTCTTTAATCTTTTCAAGCGATCAAAATCTGAGTTCCGTTAGATCCTCAATGCTATCACTCATCAGGGCTGCATACTCTTCAGTTGCTAAATCATTCTGAAACGTAACACGTCTCGTGCCAGCCGTATATTCCCAGGGCAATACGGCTTCTTGTCCGTAGACCAGATGGTATGGTGAGGTTTTTATTGCTCCATGACATGACATGCGATAAGCCCACAAAGACTCTGACAATACCTCATGCCAACATCTAGGGTGCTCGTCAACTTTCCTCTTAATCAGCTTGATAAGGCTCTGGTTGGACGCTTCAGCTTGTCCATTTGCTTGAGCATAGTATGGAGACGATTGATGTCTACGCCCCCCTCCTTTTCCTGTAGACAGTGTTGGGCCTCCAAGAGCAGAGGTTTGTAGAACAGCAGCAAGTTTCCCTTAAGTGGATCACCCAAGGTTTATCGAACTCAGGGAGGAAGAGGTCAAAGATATCCCTCTCATGCAACCCTGCAACCACAAAGCAAGAAGTCTCTTGTGTCCCCAACACACCTAATAGGTGCACTAGTTCGGCGAAGAGATAGTGAAATACAGGTGGTATGAATAAGCGAGTAGCAACGACACCAGAAAAGTGCTTTGCCCAGGACGAGTAAACAAGCAGTAGTAACGCAGCGAGTAGTAACACAAGTAAAATAGTAAACAAGTAGCGATAGCAGTATTTAGGAACAAGGCCTAGGGATCATACTTTCACTAGTGGACACTCTCAACTTTGATCACATAACAGAATAGATAAATGCATACTCTACACTCTTGTTGGATGATGAACACATTGCGTAGGATTACACGAATCCTCAATGCCGGAGTTAACAAGCTCCACAATTCAATGTTCATATTTAAATAACCTTAGAGTGCATGAAAGATCAATTCGACTAAACCAAGTACTAACATAGTATGCACACTTGTCACCTTCACACTATGTAGGAGGAATAGATCACATCAATACCATCATAGCAATAGTTAACTTCATAATCTACAAGAGATCATAATCATAGCATACGCCTAGTACTAACACGGATGCACACACTCGTCACCATTACACCGTGCAGGAGGAATAAAACTACTTTAATAACATCACTAGAGTAGCACATAGATAAATTGTGATACAAAACACATTGCAATCATAAAGAGATATAAATAAGCACTTCACTATGCTCTTCATAACAGTGAATAAGTATTCTGTGAAATATAGCCTAAGAGACCCACACGGTGCACACACTCGTCACCTTTACACACGTGGGACAAGGAGTCTCCGGAGATCACATAAGTAAAATTCACTTGACTAGCATAACGACATCTAGATTACAAGCATCATCATATGAATCTCAATCATGTAAGGAAGCTCATGAGATTATTGTATTGAAGCACATAGGAGAGAGATGAACCACATAGCTACCGGTACAACCCCGAGCCTCGATGGAGAACTACTCCCTCCTCATGGGAGCGACGAGCGGTGATGAAGATGGCGGTGGAGATGGCAGCGGTGTCGATGGAGAAGCCTTCCGGGGGCACTTCCCCGTTCCGGCGGCGTGCCGGAACAGAGACTCCTGTCCCCCAGATCTTGGCTTCGCGATGGCGGCGGCTCTGGAAGGTTTTCTCTGGTTTCGTCGAACGTATCAGGGTTTTCGCGACGGAGGCTTTAAATAGGCGAAGAGGCGGCGCAGGAGGGCTGACAGGGTGGCCACACTATAGGGGGCGTGGGCCCCCCTTGGCCGCGCCGGCCTAGGGTTTGGTGGCCCTGTGCCCCCTCTCTGGCGGTTCTCGTGTGTTCTGGATGCTTCCGGGCAAAATAGGAACCTGGGCGTTGATTTCGTCCGATTCCGAGAATATTTCGTTACTAGGATTTCTGAAACCAAAAACAGCAGAAAACAAGCAATCGGCACTTCGGCATCTTGTTAATAGGTTAGTTCCAGAAAATGCATGAATATGACATAAAGTGTGCATAAAACATGTAGATATCATCAATAATGTGGCATGGAACATAAGAAATTATCGATACGTCGAAGACGTATCAACGATCGGATCAACTTGATTCCCATGTCCTCGCAGAACTTTCTAAACTCTTTGGAAATGAAGACCGAACCTCCATCGGTCGTGATAGTCTGGGGAATCCCGAATCTATGAATGACATGTTCTTTCACAAAATTGATAACATCTTCTGATTTTACTGACTTCATAGGGACGGCCTCCACCCATTTAGTGAAGTAATCTGTAATGGCCAAGATCCACACGTGGCCTTTGCTTGATGGAGGATTGATTTTGCCGATCATATCCATGCCCCAACCTCGGAATGGCCAAGGCTTGATGATGGGGTTCATTGCTGATGCAGGTACCATCTGAATTTTCCCAAACATCTGACACGCTTGACATCCTTTATAGTACCTGAAGCAATCCTCAAGCATGGTGGGCCAGTAAAACCCTGATCGCCTGATCAGCCACTTCATCTTATGAGCCGATTGGTGAGTTCCACAGGCGCCTTCGTGTACCTCGTGTAAGAGCCGATTTGACTCGGCTGGTCCCAAACATTTGAGAAGTAACCCTTCCAAAGTCCTGTAGAACATGTCATCTCCTATAAGGACATATTTCATGGCCTTGTATCTTATCCGTTTAGGTGCCCCCTGAGCCGGATCTTTCAAGTAATTGAAGATATCGGCTCTCCAGTCATCCTGTTCTAGGAACTGTACCTGAACATCGGCTCCATCTGTTACGTCCTTGTGGCCTGATGCCATTTGTGCGAGATCGTTGGCCTCGGTATTTTGCGACCTTGGGATCCAATTGAAGTTTATGTACCTAAATTGTGCCATCAACTCACGGCATTGCATCCATAATGGGAAGAGTGACTCGCTCTCACACTTGTATTCCTCCGTGAGTTGGGAAATCACCAATTTGGAGTCTCCAAAAAGTTCCACTGCTTCTGCCCCGGCTTCCAACAACAACTCCATTCCCTTGCGTATTGCTTCATACTCACCGACATTGTTGGTGCAAAGGGTAGATAGCCTGATGGAGAAGGAATATGTTGCCCCCCGGGGCGACACGAGTAGAATGCCGATGCCGCAACCATCATCACAAACCGATCCATCGAAAAACATGGCCCATGCACGTACCGACAGGGCTGCTATATCAGTGTTAATCCGCTCAGCAATAAGATCGGCCAACGCTTGTCCCTTGACTGCTTTCGCAGGCTGATACCGGAGATCAAATTCCGATAATGCAAACATCCACTTACCGAGTCGGCCTTTCAGCACAGGAGCCGACAGCATATGTTTGACGACGTCTGACTTGCATATGATGACAATTTCTGCTGACAGCAAGACGTGGCGAAGCTTGGTGCAGGTGAAAAATAGGCAGAGGCACAACTTCTCAATCTCAGGGTACCTCGTCTCTGCATCCAACATCCTTCTGCTGAGGTAGAAAGTGACTCTCTCTAGACCATCATAAACTTGCACCACCACTGAGGTGATGGAAGTGTCAGCTACTGATAAGTAAATATAGAATGGTCTGTCTTGCTGGGGCGGAACCAACACAGGTGGCTTCGTTAGATACTCTTTAATCTCGTCAAACGCTTGCTGTTGCTCTGCCCCCCAGCGAAACTCCTCATCAGATTTAATTTTTACCAGTCCCATGAACGGCTCGATTCGCCCTGACAGATTAGAGATGAATCTTCTGACGAAGTTGATTTTGCCGATGAGAGACTGGAGCTCCTTCTTCGTGGTAGGTGGCTGCATTGTTTGCACTGCCTCCTGACTTTTCAAGCTGATCTCAATTCCGCGTTCATGAACCAAGAAACCCAAGAATTGATCGGCCGTCACACCAAAAGCACACTTCTTTGGATTCATTCTTAGTCTGAATTTTCTAGTTTGGTCCAGGATGCGTCGCAAGTCCTCCAAGTGTCCTTCTAGTGAAACAGACTTGATTACCACGTCATCGATGTATATCTCCACCTACTTGCCGATCAGATCATGAAAGATGTAATTCATGGCTCTTTGGTATGTTGCGCCGGCATTTTTCAGTCCAAATGTCATGACTACATATTCAAACAAGCCAACCGATCCTGGCACTCTGAATGCAGTCTTGTGGATATCTTCTGGAGCCATAAAAATTTGGTTGTAGCCGGCATTGCCATCCATGAAACTTAAAACCTTGTGGCCAGCAGCTGCATTGATCAATGTCTCTGCTACCGGCATAGGATATTCATCCTTTGGAGTGGCTCTATTGAGATCTCGAAAATCTATGGCGACGCGCCATCGGCCGTCCTTTTTCTGCACAGGTACGATACTAGAAATCCATTCAGCATACCTGCATGGCCTGATGAACCCGGCGGTCAACATTTTCTCGATCTCTTTCTTGACTTCTTCTAAAATGTCGGCCTTCATCTGTCGTGCTCGCTGCTGGAACGACCGAAATCCTTTCTTGAGAGGGAGCCGATGCTCAATGATGCTCCTGTCTAACCCAGGCATCTCTGTGTAATCCCATGCAAAGCAATCTGGATATTCTTTCAACAGAGCTATCATCAGGCCCCTCAGGCGAGGATCTAACTTTTTGGTGATAAAAGTTGGTCGTGGCTTATCCCCAGGACCAATGTCAATCTCTTCTAGCTCATCAGCCGATGTAAACGCATATCCTAGCTTTCCGTCGCCTACTAGATCAATGCTAAACACAGGCAAAACGTATGGAGAGGATAATTTGGGCCGATTGCTGGAATCGGCCCCCATTTTGATTGCACTGCTCGATGAAGGTTTACACCCTATTTGTGCTCTATTACGGGAGGGAATTTCCCTACTATAACTACGTGACATGCTTGAGGTGAGATCATTGCTTTTTATTTTTTGGGGCCGATCGCAGGGATCGGCCTTGCCACGTACGTCCATAGACTTTGTTCCTGCTACTCTGTCAGGCCGGTGGATAAGACCAGCCTCACCCCGTTTTTTGTAGCTTCGATGCGCTCACAGCCGGTCCAAGCCGACTCCGGAGAGCGGCCCTTGGTCTTCCGCGTCCCAAATATTCATGCCAGCCTATTGAGATCTCGATAGAGTCATCTCGCATGAACGACCTCCACTTCATCTCCATCCCACTCGTATCGGCATTGGTGCATTGTGGATGGAATGCAGCAGTTGGTGTGAATCCAATCCCTCCCTAGCAGGACAGCGTAGGTGCTTTTGCTGTCGACGATGAAGAACGATGTAGGGATGGTTTTTCGGCCTACGGTCAGATCCACGTTCAGAATGCCTTGCGTCTCTGATGCTTGGCCGTTGAAGCCGCTCAGTGTGACGTTGGTTTTGATCAGATCTTCTTTAGAGCGTCCCAAACGCCGTAGCATGGAGTACGGCATTATATTGATTGCCGCTCCCGTGTCCACCAACATCTTGTTGACAGGCTGCCCATTGATGTAACCTCTTAGATACAGGGCCTTCAAATGTTTGTAGCCCTTCTCCTGTGGCTTTTCAAAGATAACTGGCCGTGGGCCACAGTCGAACTGAGCTACCGACGCTTCTTCGGTTCTTGGAGCACAAAACTCCGATGGAAGGATGAACACCATATTTGTGCCAGCCGATGTCTTCTCGTCGGCTTTCATTTGTTTGGGGCGCCATTCTTTCTTCTGTGGACAACTCTCCTCGTCCAAAGTTTGCTGAATTTTCACGGCCAGATCGGGCCGCGCTTTCCTCAACGTGTGTAGGTATTGCCTCTCGGCTTCCTCCAAGCTACGTAGCCGCTGCACCCTACGCTTTTGGGAGTGACTGAGTCCGTCAGGGCACCACCTTGGCCGATGGTATCTATCTTCTTCCTCTTCTTCTTCATCTTCTAACTCCTCGAGATCTTCCACCCGAGAGGACTCAGCTTGCTTGTTCCGAGATGGGAGAGGCCCTAGACGTTTAAACACTGACACGTCACCTGTGTCCTTCTTCTTTTGTCTACATTCCGGGCAGTTGTCGATTGTAGGCAATCGGCTCATTCCTGAATCCCAGCAATGCTTAAAGAAAGGACAATCCCAGTGTTTGTCCATGTCCTCCTGCTCTCTTGACTTTCCCTTAGCGCGGCGCTCATATCCTTCGTCGTCTCTATCATACCGACGATACTTTCTGTTGTCTACCCTAGACCGACGATATCTTTCGTCGTCTACGTCGTATCGCTGGCGTCGGTCGTACTGGCGCTCATATTTGTTGAGGAAATGCTCGGAGAGCGGTCGTTGGTACCGCACGTTTCTCACTTGTTCCTCGGTGACGTACCGTCTGTCATAATATCGGGGCCGGTCGCATGGGCTGGCCTCCTCCTTTTCCTTACCACGAGAATGACTGCTCTCTTCTTTATCCTTGCCAGGGTGGTATACAGGCCCTGCCATGTTAATATCGAACGAGAAATCTGGCTGACGCCTCGTGGAGTGACTGCACTCCACCATGTTGACGGCAGGAAACGGTTGCGTGTCTACTTTCATGGCATACTGACCAAAAATCAGACGCCCTTGTTCTATCGCCATTTGGATTTGCTGACGCAACACTTTGCAGTCGTTGGTGATATGGGTGAACGAGTGATGCCACTTGCAGTACAGCCTTCCGTTCAGCTCTTGCACCGTAGGGATTTTATGGCCTTCGGGTAACTTCAGCTGTTTCTCCTTAAGCAGTAAATCGAATATCTGCTCAGCTTTGCTTACGTCGAAGTCAAACCCTTTCGCAGGCCCTTGTTGTTTCACCCATTTGAATGACACGGGGTTTGCCCCCCGAGCCCATTCAGCCACAGCTACTTCCTGGTCTTCTGCAGAGTCTTCGACTTCTTCTGTCTCAACCAGGCCTACCGGGCGTTTGAACTTGTCTTGGTACAATTCTGGGTGGCGCTGCTCATACAATGATAATTTCTAAACCATATGCGCCAGTGAAGTGTATTCCGCTTGGAAAGCCAGATCCTTGATCGGCGCCGCGAGGCCCAACACTGCCAGATCGACTGCTTCTTTCTCATTCAAACGAGCCGAATAACATCGGTTCCTAACAGTCCTGAAACGCTGAATGTATTCCGACACCGTTTCTCCACGCTTCTGTCGTACTTGCGCCAGATCGGCAATGCCAGCCTCGGTAGCTTCTGAGTGATATTGCATGTGAAACTGCTCTTCCAGCTGCTTCCACGTCCGGACTGAGTCTGGTGGCAACAAGGTGTACCACCCAAAAGCTGGCCCTGTGAGAGATTGCGCAAAAAACCTCACACGTAACGGGTCTGATGCTGAAATCATGCCCAACTATGCCAAATATCGGCTCACATGCTTAATTGAACTAGAGCCTTCTGACCCACTAAACTTTGAGAACTCAGGGAGCCGATACTTGGGTGGTAGGGGAATCAAATCAAATTCATTGGGGTACGGCTTGGAATAGCCGATTTCCCTCCTTTTTGGCACCATGCCGAACTGGTCTCTTAAGATTGCACTGATTTGGTCCACTGTATGAGTTGCAGGGGCCAAGCTTTGATGACTCGTTCCGGTGGCATATTTAGCTAGCCACGCCTATTTATCGGCATCCACTCCAACAATCCCTCCTGCTGCTCCAGAAATCCCTCCTGCTGCAATCTGGTTCACGCGCGCCAAGTTATTGCAGTCCGGCACGTACGTGCACATGTATCCATGCGGGATTTCCTTAGGCGGTTCATGCAGGAACTGGTAGTCACCAGGATCGCCTCCAATCTTGTAGAAGACGTATGCCGGTGAACCTGGCGGCTCTGGAGCTGCAAGCGAGAATGGCAGCTGCGGTCTGGTCTGGAACGGTATCTCTCCCTGGTGAGTCCCTAGGGCAGGTCCTGACGGAGAGTACTGATGCTTCATGATTTCCTGAACCACGCGAACCGCAACGCGCTCGAAAGCGTTCACCAGGCTCTCAGAATGACGGTGTAGAGAATGAGCCACCATGCAATTAACCTCCTGGCGCAGAGCTCTGGTGCGATCCTCCGAAGGGAAAGACAGGTCTACTTCATCGAGAGCCCCTTCGGCTGAGAACCCTTTCCACCTAATGCCATGTGTACGGGTCCTCTCGAAAGAGCCGATGAGATCGGCTTCGAAGAGAGCTTTCAGCTCATCATACTTCTTCTTGTGCTCCTCAGTCAGTTCTTCGTATGTGACTGGTGCTTTCTCCGCCATCTCAGCTGCAGATGATGTTGACGCAGTTGATGTAGAAGGTCCCACCGGGCGTGCCAGAATGTGTTGCCTGCCAAAACCCACCGGCGAGCAGAAAGAGCAACACGAAGAGCCGGGAGGCTCCCAGAACTGCTGGTGGGTTCTGGTCCCTCGGGCGACGGCCCGCAATGCTCCGGCACACGTCCTAGCTGGTGCAAGGGCGTGCCACCTGACCTATACCTGGTCAGGAAGGTGATGGATTGCTTCGATTAATTTCCTGCATGGTAGACACGTAAACATTAAATACGAGCCTCGATCGGCTCTCAGGTAATCCTGTGAATCGGCTCAAGGAGCCGATCCACCCATGATTCGTATTGGATTTACGATAACATGGTGGTCCTGCTTGATCAAAACTGAGTTAAAACGATCTACGATGATCTAGGGTTTTCACCACATAACCGGAACATCCTACACGTAGTTGAGCCTGGCAGATACGAAAGATAACAGAAAACCAGCCCTAGCAAAGGCCTAAAAACCAACATAGAGTTGATTCCCGGAACGTCTCCTCTAGGATCAGCAAACCGTACCTTACGCACTACTGGATCATTCAACCCGTTTGCAAGGCCTAACCATATGGATATCAAACTAATCCTTGAAGAACAAGGAACAACCATAACAGATCGAATCTACTAAATAAAGACTAAGCAAGATGCTGCCCTTACACCTAAGATAGGTGCAAGGGTAGCTAGATATCCAGGGGTAGCATAACTAAACAAATATACTAGAGAAGTACAGATGCTAGCCCTAACACATCCATGATAATGGTGTTACTCGCCATCAACAAGGCTTCAGTACGAGCAACACGAACAACGAATAAACAAGATGCTGCTCAGATCGCTAGATGCGATCTGGGCAGCATGGCGCTTACCCGGAAGAAACCCTCGAAACAAGGGGTGGCGATGCGCCTAGATTGGTTTGTTGTGAACGTGATCGTCCTCCTTTCTCAATAACCCTAGGTACATATTTATAGTCCGTGGACTTTCTATTTTCGGAATAACCCTAACCTCGTACGGACTAAACTCTATCTCTTAATTCTAAATCTACCATAATGTACAGATACACGGGCAATCTAGCACAAACTCTCGTACAAGGCTGATTCAGAAATATTTTACGTGTATATCCTCTAAGCCCATCTCCATCGCGGCCCACCTTCTAACTTGGTTAAAATCTGGCGATAACACCTAGTTACTGCGTTCGTGAGCTTGTTTTTCTGTGTTCTTTACGCATTTAGGCTTTGGATTACTGCTGAATCTGAATATGACATAATCAGGAATGACCAGCTGGAACAAATTATTGCTCCCTGTTATGGTTTTATCCTTATTTTGTGATGATGCATCTGATCTGAAGGTACACCCATCTAGTTCAGAGTGTCCTTGATCTACAGCATCAGAAGAGCTATTGTTGAAATTTCGTTTTCCTGGTAACAGAGCATTTTGCCAGCTTTCGGAATTCAGAGTGTTTGCAAGCAGACAGTTAGTCAAAAATAACTATGTGAACTTGTGAAGCAGAGTGTTTGCAGTGCTCATTCGACATCTACAACACGTCTACACTCTACACCAGTAGAGGAATGTCCCACTACAAGGAAGAAGTACTATAGTGCTAAACTGCTAATGTTGTTAGTTAGCCAAAATAAATATGCAAAGTATAAGTGAAGTTTACATGTGATCCACGATACATAGGAAGGATTTGTCAATTAAATTTCTTATTGAGTATGGATCTCAGTTCTCATAGTTAAACATAATCTTATAGTGCCTGGTCGAGTTTGAAATTGGATTGTTGTTGCTTTTAACTTCACTAGTACAAATGCCCGTGCGTTGCCACGGGTCTTTAAATTTTATTTCTCAATGCACATATATAATTTACAACACAAAAACATTTCTTAAAATGCATGAACTTGTTTTAGGAATTGGTGAACCTTTTTTGGACATAGAACATTTTTGTAAAATAATGACCTTTTTTTGAATGTCCGTGAATAATTGTTGGACAACATGAACATTTTTTCTAATGCACGATTTATTTTTGTTACGAGTGAGCATTTTTTAGCACGCGACCTTTTTTTATTTTCTGTTATTTCAAAATTAGTGAAATATTTTTTTTAGATTCACCGTGACTGGTTATTGAAAGCTAACTTTTAAAAATTTCTTTCTTTTGGACAAACAAACATAATGCGTCAACTTATCCCGTGAATGACCAAGGCTGCCCCGCTGCTACGGAAATCAAAGGCAGGAGGGCCCGTCGCGGCGGCAAAGCAGAAACGGAAGGCAGGCATCCCACCGCGCCCTCCGTCGTGCGATTCCTCTAAGTCCCCACCCGCTATGTTACTCTCTTCGACGGTGGCCCTCTCTTCGACGGTGGCCCGTGCCTGATGAATCTAGGTACGCAATTTGGTCGCAGCCTTGATTTTTAGGCGCATGATTTTTGTTAGAATTAAAACCTCCACTGTGTTGCATTTGTAGTTCATTCCTTCACATGCTGGAGTCGGGCGACGTTGATGTCTAGTCTAGTAAACTAAGTTTTAAGTAGTCATGATACCGAGTGAGATGTATCTACCCAGAAATGTTAGACAAAATACTTATTGTCTAAAATTTCATGATATTTTTTATGATAAATTTTGTATTTCACAAATTATCAAGAAGTTTTAATGGTTTTGAATTAAGATTTTAAAACACAAATACACACAGACTACCCCTCTCTCGTACAGTGTGTGTATTTGCGCTGGATAGATACACTGCCGAAACTAGCTCCTCTAACGAGGAGACAAATCAGGTTCTGACTTGCTTCGTCTTAAACCGATATCTATCTTTTAAAAAATAAATGGAAAAGAAAAAAGGAAACTATAGAGCCCAACCCATGCCTCGCCTCAGCGCAACTGCCTCAGCTTCGTCGCCGACGACGCCTCCGCCGATTCGACCACACCTCCGTCAGAAGTCTGCGTCGTGGGCGGCGACTGAGGTCGGGCCGCCCCGTGCGCCCTACCACCGTTCGCGCCGTGGCGGCGACTGAGGCCGGGCCGCCGCGCGCCCTGCCACCGTTCGGGCCTTCGTCTTCCACGGCGAATCGACCGCACCGCCGGCCACCCCTTCTTCCAGCTCCAAGATGTGGAGGCGACTGAGGCTGTCCGGGCCGCTGCGTTAGCTGGCCCAGGAAATACAGTGCGGCGCCATGGATGTTCCGCTCATCGCCGCAATCGGTCAGGTGGGGGCATGTCGGCTCGCTCCGCCCAGCTCATCGGCGGCCCCCGGCGACCCCAGCTAGCACGCTGCTCCGAGGGCCCTCATTGACCCCGTGGAGGCGGCGAGCGTGCTGAAGCTCAGGCTGGAGGAGGACATCGACTGCGTCATGAACCCTCTCCTCTTCGGCTCTCCTTCATTCCCGTCGGCGGAGGCAGAGGCTCAGACCTGGTCTTCCTCGAATCCACAGCTGCGAGCCTCCTCGAGCGGCCCAAGTACGGCATGCTCCCGGATTTGATGATCGACGCCCTTGCCCACCTCGCCCGCGACTGGTCACTGGTATTTTTTCGTGCCCCACACTGCTCGGTTCGCGTCTATCCAATATTTATTTCTGGGTTATAAAATTACAAGCTCAATTTCCGTTTGTAGGCTATAACTGTTGAGGAGTTGGAGAGGAAAAAATTATATGGAGAGCAATTGCATATATTCAGAAAAGCCTCCTTGTTTTATAACATAGGTGAATCTTTTCTTTCACATATAAGTGTGCAACGAGTATTTATATATATGCTTAGACATGATAAAATTATGTAATGGATAGACTATGTACAGAAAAGAAATGCAATTCTGAATTCTGAATTGTATATTTTCCTCACTTAGTTTGATCTCTTCCTGTCTTAGCTTTTGTCTCTACCGGATTATTTGTCTGTGTTTGAAAAATTCCCTTTTTTTTGTTGGCTCTACAACAAGCTTTATACTTCCTCTGTATAGCCATTGGTGTTTTCTTTGCTGGATGGATAGGTAAGATGAGGCTGTAGCAACTTATAGAAATCACTAAACAGTACCCTTGTGTTACATATTTGACCACCTCTGGTATAATTACAGAGGTTTCATGCTGCATTTTGATTGGGGAAAGGCAGAAGCAAGAAGCAGTGATAAGATGAAAGTATGTCCAAATCTTGCTAAACCAAGACATGAGTTTCTTTGATACCTATGGAAACAATGGTGATATTGTCAGTCAAGTGTTGAGTGATGTCTAATACTCATTCAGTCTGGTCAAAGTGAGAAGGTGTGTGCCACGGCCTGCAAAGTGACTCAAAAGGTCACTCATGGACACATTTTGTCTTAGGTGTGTAGTTTAATATGCTCACTCATTGACATAATTAGTTGTTGTAGTTCGAATTTTTGATAATAGAGTATTCCTGCCATGATGTACACACATGTTTCGGATTGAACACACATGCTGCCAGTTGTTCCATCTTGAAGTTATACTGAATTCCTCTGGTTAATTAAGGAGATGATATAATAGAGTATCTCATGCTTGGTTATCTCTTGATGTATATATTCAAGTGATAGTTGCTTCCTCCATTTCTTTTACGTAGACACTTGGTAGCCAATACTAATGCTGATGACAGTACCTCTCTAATCTCTCATCATGTCTGTGTTTTGATATTTTTCACCAATTCAAACTTACTATCTTTTATTTTTTTTTAATTTTCTCCTCTAATTGTCGACTGATTCATGACATACATGATCAAAAGTTTTACCACTGAACCTGCGAGTGGGCTATGTGATAATATTTTGCATCCACTGTGTTGTGTTTTCAGCGCTGGAATTTTCAGTAGGTTATCTCAAGAGGGTGAATGTTGTTCTAAATTCTGAACTTGTACAATATAGTTTGTCGCTGCCAAGCTATATGCCACCTGAGCTGCAGACTACTCTTAATTTTGGATCAACTTCCTGATAGTTGGGTGTGCTTATCCAGGATATCTCAAAATCATCTTGACATTAGCTACTGGACCCTTCATTGTTGCCGTAGGAGGAATATCAAATGTATTTCTCCATAGGCTGCCACAAAATATTCAGGATGCATATGGTGAGGCAGCAAGCATTGCAGAATTGTAAGCATGCTAATTTTACTTGTACATTGATAATCATCTTACACAATGCTCTTAATTATTTGCAGTGGACTTAATCAAGCCAAAACATATTTGGATTTCCTCCTACATCGGCGTTGATGGTGTTGGACAAATCTTTGAAAGGAGTACGTTCACTTGATCGTGTCGGCGGATCCATCTGCAATGTTAAGATTGGCAGGGGTCCTCAAAATTCATTTGTCAATGCACATATATAATTCACAACTCACTATGAAAATTGTATACAAATCAGGGATGTTCAAACAGGTAGTCATCTGTTACCCTTTTGGACCATAGTCTGTCTTTTCAGTGTTAGATATGAGAATGGACTTTGTTGGTTATAAGCTTATAGAAAATTGGATCTACTAAATACAAAATCTCAATAGTTTCCCTGATTTATCACGTGGGGGGAATAGTCTGAGCAAGATAAATAAGGTTCGTGCATCTGTAGTTAAAACTGCAGATGTAGCTTAACTCAACTGATAGTGTAATATCTCTTCCTATGAGCATTTGGCATTGTTAACTGTGGGTCTTTTCCTTTTTATATAGTTAGTGTATCGTGGAAGAATTATTAAATAAAATGTTTTTTTGAGCATTCGGCATGTTGAACAGTAAATTAGTTCAGTCTAAGTATTCCATGCTTCCTGTTATTTTACAGAAAATCTGATGTAGCAAGTGGGAACTGTGAAGATTAATTCTGTTTATACAATAGTGTATCCCATGCTTCATGTTATCGTGTAAGTATTCCATTCTTATTTGACATTATAATCCTAAAGAGGATGCATGCTGATGTTTCTTATTTGATATTCTAATCCCAAAGCGGGAAAATCATTACATTCACTTTGCAGTTTCAGTAAAATCCTTTTTGTGTGAACATGAACATATTGCAACTTGGAGACGTGGAAAATTTTGACAGCTAATTTACCAAGGTAGTATGCTAACCTTCAATAGAACCCTGATATCAAATTGGTACGTCGACAACCTCTACCAATTGCCACCGTCGTAGATGTGCATAGGTCGGTTCTTGGTTGCTGTTTTGACTTGATCGATGGAGTGGAGCGAAATATGGGAAAGGGGGGATGGTTATTTTTCTGTCGGAGGAGTATAGCCTATTATGGGCGAGGGTCCGAATATTTGGAAGGTGATTATTGTAATCTTAATTACCACCAATCATGCGACATAATCTGGGTAAGCAATTTCTTTTATTGCCTGAGTTATTATTCAATCTTCTGATGTGATGTAAAAGCAACTTCCTTATATAAGTTTATGTAGAAGGAATGTCATCTCCCAGATCAATGAAATGCATGAAACTTGCCATGTAGCACGAATTCTTGATTGGGCTCATAGATGGGTATTTTAATTAAGCCAATGTTTTCTTGTGCCCCATTCTCTGCCGATATGATAGTTGCTGCCCAAACCACTAATTATGTACTATCACTGTAATGTGGAAAACTTGCCTAATTCATTCAGTAATAATATTTTATCAGAAACATAAATAATCTCCAAGACGCTGATAATCAGAACTATATATATATAGGTTATAAACAGAATAGAGCATGCAGTTTTTTAAGAATAATTTGGTTTGAAAAAATGATACTCAGACTCCCGGCAACATTATAAATAGTTAGATGCTTTAACAGGTGCATAAACAATGTTCCTGTTAAAATTAAATATCTTACAGTATTTTTTGAGGCTAACAATTATCAATTTCTTTCACTCCCCAATCGACGATGATAACAAATTTGTATCACTTCTCCCATATTTTGTCTAACCGTCCAATTATGTGTTACCCTGTTGTTGAAATCCCTAATTATGTGTTCTTTGCAATCTCTCCATAGTAAGAACATGTGCCCATCCCTGTTAAATATTGTATAAACTGCATGCGCTCTCGTACAAATGTAATTGTTAATGGTTGATTCCAAAAAGTTGATTAAAATTTCGGTAAGTTAGGGAACTTGGCTCAGCATGGTTAGATTAGCCTTTCATGTTGATTAAATTCAGTCTTAGTTTAAACTGAATGTGTCATCAGGTTTTCATGAATACCACCCATTTCACCTACGTGTTTTGTACATTTTTGCAGGCACACTTCCTGTGCTTCATCATCCCTACTTATTTTTCAGCGTTTGCTTGTTCTACACCAACTGCTAAGGTATGTGGAGGTAGAGTTCTTCATTTCTATTGCTACTATTATTTTGACAATACAAGAGGATTCACTGGCACCCGCCTTACTTTACAACCTCATTCCCACAAAATCAGCCCCATATGAGCATATATCTTTAATAACAATCAGAGGCATAAGCTGGTACACACACTTTAAAAATGAATGACATTAGATCTCCAATAATAAAAATATAGGGATAGTAAAATATAGCATCCAACATTCAAATCAGATCCGCTAGTTTCTTTTATAGGAGTACACAATAAAAAACAATAAACTGGTATTGTTCAAAATAGCCAAACCGGCAACCTTTTCAAACAAAAAATTCTGATCCTAGTAGTTTGACCAAATTTGTAACAAATTGCGGGATGTTGGCTCCACTTTCGTTATCCTTGTATGAAAGCATGTGTACCACCGCTCTGTTCCACAGGGCGTAACCAACCTGCAAATGCATTATACGTCAATACTGCCGAAGAGAAATAATAGTAAGTATTTTCAATACAGACCGTGCCCTTTGCTCGGACAACTTCTTGACCATCCCACCACCGCATAAATTTGAGCACCAAGAATCCTGACATGTGGCTATATAGAAAGTACACATTTGTTGTTAGCGAGACTGTAGACAAGATATGGTCAATACGTTTTATGCCATGGATTATCACCTGTCATGATTTGTAGGCAGCCCAGATAATGTGATGCGGCGCCATAAGAAAATGTCATCGTTCCATCCTTCTATTGCGTCTTGACGAGCAATGTTCAGTGAAGATATGAAACTATTTGTTCAAACCATGATTAGTGCAGATTGTCACATGATGGGGAAGTTCTTCAAACAAAATGCTGGTGATCTGCATGAGACTAAAATAGATACAATTTGATACCTTTTTCTGTTGATCCGCTGTTTCTCTGTTGGGGAATTCTTCGAACAGCAAGAGGTGTGGTTATGATCCCAGGAGTTATCTGGCATAACAATGGTTCAAGGTACTATGTATATACTGGTATTGTTGATCCTCAATGATGGAGATCCCTGAAATGGCAGGGCGGTTTCCTTCTATGTAGCCCTGCCATAACGGTGTAATTTTCCTTTTCTGTAGCCATGAATTATAGTGCTGCGATAGCCATGAATTATAGTGCTGCGATTTGGTTATGCCATGGATTATCACCTGTCATGATTTGTAGGCAGCCCAGATAATGTGATGCGGCGCCATAAGAAAATGTCATCGTTCCATCCTTCTATTGCGTCTTGACGAGCAATGTTCAGTGAAGATATGAAACTATTTGTTCAAACCATGATTAGTGCAGATTGTCACATGATGGGGAAGTTCTTCAAACAAAATGCTGGTGATCTGCATGAGACTAAAATAGATACAATTTGATACCTTTTTCTGTTGATCCGCTGTTTCTCTGTTGGGGAATTCTTCGAACAGCAAGAGGTGTGGTTATGATCCTGTGAGTTATCCGGCATAACAATGGTTCAAGGTACTATGTATATACCGGTATTGTTGATCCTCAATGATGGAGATCCCTGAAATGGCAGGGCGGTTTCCTTCTATGTAGCCCTGCCATAACGGTGTAATTTTCCTTTTCTGTAGCCATGAATTATAGTGCTGCGATAGCCATGAATTATAGTGCTGCGATTTGGTTGATGGAGATACCTGAAATGGATGGGCGGTTTCCTTCCCTGGAGCCCTGACATAATGGTGTAATTTCCCTTTCCTATAGCCTGCGATTTGGTTTTCTAGGACGTGATTGTTTCCTGGGATTTGTGCCATAATTTCCTTTCCTTTACCTGTAATGCGCTGGAGTTTCCTTTACTTGCCGTGGTGAATAATTTCCTTTCCTGGAATGCGCTGGACTTTCCTTTACTTGCCTATTTTATTTGCCGTGCTGAATTTGTTTGAGGCAAGGTGGGAGGGTAAAAATGTCTTTTCGAAAATATGCTTGACGAAACCCCATACCGGAGGAAACAGATTACGTTCCTCCTTTTTATATAGTAGAGATTCCACTTTTCTTACTACATTTGCATATACCATCCGGTCTAGTGCCTACTATAAAGCTGTGTATATTGGTATATGCTGGTAATCATATTGGTGCCGAGAGAAGATATAGCCGCGTTAAATGATTCTAGTATCTGTTCATTACTGCTAGTTACTACCCATGAGCATTTCTTAAGTACCTGAGCCTGATCAACCTTGCATAAAATAAGTGAATTTTCTGTTATACGTGGCAAGAAGAACCAGTTTAGTTTCCTTCTTCTTGCGCACCATTGTTCCCTTTCTCGCATGTTGCCATGGTTGCGGCGCATTGGAGGAGATCGCACTGGTTTCTGCCATTGTTCTAGTGTCGATGCTGCCATTGTTTTAGTTACTGCCTTTCGTGAGCTTGTCTTTCTGTGTTCATTACGCGTTTACGCTTTGGATTACCGCTGAATCTGAATATGGCATGATCACCAGCTGGAACAAATTATTGCTCCCTGTTATGGTTTTATCCTTATTTTGTGATGATGCATCATATCTGAAGAAACACCTATAGAGTTCAGAGTGTGCTTGATCTACGGCATCAGAAGAGCTATTGTTGAAATTTCGTTTTCCTGGTAACAGAGCACTTTGCAGCTTTGAGAGTGTTTGCAATGCTCAATTGACATCTATACTGCTAAAGCCGATAGTTAGTAAATTTAATTACGCAAAGCAGAGTGTTTGCAGTGCTCTGTTAACATCTGCAGCACGTCTACACTCTACACTATTAGAGGAATGTCCCAGTACAAGGAAAAAGTACTATAGTGTTGCTAATGATGTAAGTTAGCCAAAATACATTTGCAAAGTATAAGTGAAGTTTACATCTGGGCCACGATACATAGGAAATATTTGTCAATGGAGTTTCCTGTTGAGTATGGATCCCAGTTCTCATAGTTGTAACATAATCTTTATAGTGTCTGGTCGAGTTTGGATTGTTATTGACTTATATAGCGGAAATTCAATTCGGCTCCCGGGTGCGTATGCTCCCTCTACCAACAAAATATATTTCGAAGTGTGGAAAAATTCTGAAAAAAAATTCTACATGTACATCTCCATAATATATGTGTATGCGTCAAGTTTCACGAAAAAATAATATTTTTTGTGGCTTATGTAAAAAAGAGAAAACTTATCCTGTGAAAAGCATTGTTTTCAGCACTGAATTTTGTCTTTTTTACACACGTCACATGATAAGTTCATTTTTTATGAAACGACTTTGTGAGCGCGTAGCACGTGAAGATGTACGTGCGAATTTTTTGTTTCAATTTTTTTGAAATTTAAAATATGTATAAGATGCATTTCAAAATATAGGGAGCGTATATAGTGTTTTTTTTTCATTCCGCTTTCTTACTACATTTGCATGTAGCCTCCGGTCTAGTGCTTACTATAAAGCTGTGTATATTGGTATATGGTGATAATCATATATATGTGGTAGTATATAGTACCCAAAGAAAAACGATATAGCCCTGTTAAATGATGTAGTACATGCTCATTACTGCTAGTTACTGCCCATGAGCATTTGTTAAGTACGGTAGCCTAATCAATCATGCATAAATTAGTAAATTTGGTATGATATCGGGCAAGAAGAACCAGTTTAGTTTACTAAGCACCTGCCCCCCAAAAGGCCAAAACCTGTTTATTCTTCCTGCGTGTATTCCCTTTCTTTTATGTTGTCATGGTTTCGGTGCAGCGGAGGAGATCGCACTAGTTTCTACCATTGTGGAAGTGTCGGTGCTGCCGTTTGAGGATGGTGTAGAGGCAGAACCTTGACCACCATCACCAATCCGGATTGGGACTATTTTCAAAACAGGAGACTTTCACTTCATTTTGTTTGGAGTTCTCCATTTGAATGTTGTTTTGTTCTTTGTTGTGGGGAGCGTATATTTGGAGGTTCTGAATTTGTGTTACAGAATGAAGGAAGATGTATGAAGAACCGCACGTTCTATTAGCAGAGAAGAAATACAAACTCAAGTTTGATGGATGTGGTCAGAACTTTCCATTGTTGCTGAAGAAGAAATACAAACAAATACAAACTCATGTTCTATATGCGGTGATCAGAACTTTCTATTGTTGCTGAAGAAGAAATGGATAGCTGGAGAAGCTGGATGGGCTAGTTTCTTAGTGTAGAAACTGTTGTTTGTATGCGTTCTGCTTCTTCTACTAGCATTACAGATACACAGGAGTATGTCTCCCAAATTAACTGTGAATGTATGTCAATTAGTTCCTTGGCATGCTGTCTAATACTAGCTAGGGTTTAACTGGGGCGACCTGCAAGGCTTCTGTCCAATACCTACTGCAATCCTGAGAATATTACGCAGTCTAGGAGGCACGCACATTCAACTTCCAAAACAGATAGATACAACATTGCCACTAACTTGAAGCCTGAGGAAAATGGTGCAAGACGTTCAAAAGGAAACTATTATTTTCGATAAAGGGATTATATATTTATATCGAAGGATACCAATTACACCCAGCCTCTGCAACAACGCAATACCCTAAAACATTATGGATGCACACAATCAAAAAAGAGAAAGAGAAAACTAAGAAATAAAAGTTCCGCTACAGCATCACAGCCCTAGCAACAGTAATACAACCACCACCAAGACAACACCTGAAAATCAGACTCTTCAAAAGCGATGCCTCCAATAAGGGAACAGTGCACCAGCGCGGCCGTCGCTCGATCAAAGATCTTAGGTTTTCACCTTGAAGATAGTCTTTGCTCTCAAAACAAAGCCTTCAACAAGGATATTGCCAAACACAACCAGTTAAGGCCAGACCTTGTGTTTTCACCCTGAAAGGTAATACTCCGAACTTCACATGTGCTGCCGACCTCACTTTCATACCACTGTTGCTAAGTCCGGAACACCAAGCAGTCTGCAAGTGTAGGATTATTGTCAAAATAAGCTCCTCCCCCACACACCCCGATGACCAAAACCTTCTTTCTTCATTCAACCCGAACCGCCATGGAAGAATTCACAAGGTAAAGCTCAGATTTGGGATGCCAAGCTTGAGGTAGAGGTGAAAGTGTCACCAGATCTAGCGCCCGTGAGGCTCAAACAAGGTAGATTCTCGACAAATCAAGGAAACTGGAGCCGCCAAGATGCCGCAAAGTTTGTCTGGGTGTTCAATGGACGATCATACGTGGTTATCAATTTTGCTTTTGTTCGATTTTGTATATATAAGTTCCCTCAACTTGGTTGGGATTTGCGAACCACACAGGCAAGATGCCGCTAAGTTTTCTGGGTGTTGCCACACTTTTCTGCTTAAATGATGTGAATTTTCTTGCAAGGTGCTGCACCACGCTCCATTTTTCACTTTTTCATGAGTTCTAGAAAAAAGATAGTTGCGTAATCACTTTTTTGTTGCATTAATTTCTGAAATACTGCGATCTTTTTTTTTTGCACGGTTATACTATTATCCTTCTAAAAAAAGATTATTACAATGATGTTGCAATAGTACAATATTTTTTGCTCCGCGGATGCCGTTTAGCTAAAAAGGAAGGACATTATGGTGACGGGCTAGTGAGGCGACCAAGTTATTCCCAACACAACGTGGCTACATATATTTGCTATAGGTTGTGTACTTTAGTCAACAACTAATTTGGCATCAATTGATCAAGTCGATCTAATAACACATGATTTTTGGCAAAAGTTGAGTTATGTGCATTTAAAATTTAGATGTTGATTTTTTATATAGTTTCTCAAACTTTAAAAGTTTGCCTTTGACTAGAAACTATAGGCATCCTAATTTAGGAAGGAGGAAGTACATTATTTTTTGCTAGGTGGATAGGGTTTAGCTATAAAAGGACGGACATCCCCGATCTACATTTTTTGGTACATGGGTGGGGTTTAGCTACAAAAGTGTGGACATCTCCGATCTACACTTTTAGTGTATTCAGTTATTCCCACGCCCCAACATGGCAGCATATACGTTGGTTTTCGGTTGTGTTCTTTAGCCGACAACTAATTCAACATCAAATCTTAGAAGTCGTTTGGTATCCATCATTTAGGCCTGAAATTCTGGAATTCATTTTGAAATTCCATAGGTGGGCTGTTGGGTTGTTACAGAATTGGGTCATCATTTCATTTAGGAAATCCAGCAAAATAACACCATGGGTAAACACAATTCCGAGCTGAGACCTGTCATTTGCAATTCTTGTGGAAGCCATTTACAAATTCAATATTGAATTATGTTGTCATTTGCAATTCGTCTGACAACCAAACAAGTGTCCATTTCTGAAATTACAATGTAAATGAAATGAATGCATGTATTCATTTCAAAATGCTACAAATGAAATGAAAGCCTGGCTTCCAAACGACTCCTTATGTTCATTGAGTTGATCTAAGGGACAACGGGGCGCTTATCTAGGGACGCTAGGATTTTATTCCCCCGGAGTCGCTCCTAGCGTCGACGCAAGAACTTGCGCCAGCGCTTGTTGATTGTTTCTGTTGTGAAGTGTATAAGTAGATTGCCTAGCCCTTTCCATTAGTTCGGACTTTTGGTTCAAGTGGCAAGTGCATGAAGCTTAACATGGTATCAGAGCCCCAGGTCTCAAGTTCAAATCCTGGCTGTCACATGGTTTTCGCAATTAAGCCTAAAAATTGCTGTTGCCCCCCTCTTTAGCCACCGTTGTTTCGGTGTTCTCTTCTTCTTTCACGTGTTGACTTTCTCTTCTCCCGTCACACGCGAGTGGGGGTGTTGTGAAGTGTACAAGTAGATTGCCTAGCTCTTTCCATTAGTTCGGACTTTTGATTCAAGTGGCTAGTGCATGAAGCTTAACAGTTTCATCATGTTGCGTGAGAAGCGGATGCATCTCACAAGCGCCTGCTGCTGGCTCCGTGCGCTGGAAAAGAGAGAAGCAGAGGCATTTTCCTGTTTCATCCTATTTATTTTTGTGTTCTAAGCGCCTGCATAAGCGCTTTGGGCTGTACATGTCCTAATACTCCTAATTTGTGGCAAAAATAATAGAGTTAAAAATGTGCTATCAAATTGATCAACTAAATTAGGGCCCAAAGAACATAGGAGCGGAGACAAATAAAATAACTGAACCATCGAGGAATTTCGGTTGCACATAACTGACACGGTGCTACGAAAACTAAGCAAGCTAAATTACTACTGTAGTAGCAAACTAAGCAAACTAAATTACCTAGTATAGCTCGTAAATTAGCAAACTAAGCAAGCATTAGCCTAATAATTAACAGAAGCACTAGGCCGGGCTTCTCTACTGCGGCGGCGGAGTTGCCTACTTCTTATCGGCGCGGCGGCCGACGTTGTCCCTGAGGCGTCGGAGCGCCCTGACGAACACCGGCAGCTCGTCCTCCCCGAGCGCGGCCGTATCGACCTCGAACCAGAAGCGCTTGCCCGTCTGCCTCTGCAGCTCCAGCACCTTGTTCCCGGCGGCGCTCATCCGCTCGGCCTCCTTCTCGACCTCCGCGGCTCGCTCCCTGGTCTCCCGGCACAGCGCGTCCAGGTCCTCCCAGTCCTCCTCAGGGGCGTCGCTGCCGCCGCAGCCGCCCAGGACGGCGTCGGCGGAGGAGCTGCTGAATGCGAAGGCCCTGCCTGCCTCGGAGACGACGACGACGGCGACGTGGGCGTGACAGAGCAGGGCGAGCTCGGAGGCCTTCTTCCAGAGGCCGGCCTTGCGCTTGGAGAAGGTCACCTGCCGGGCCTCCTTGTCCTCCACCCGGCGCAGCTCCCTGCGCTGCCGCCCCTTGGTCTTCTTGCCGTTTTCGAGGAGCGGTGGGCGCGCCATGGGAGGAAGCTAAACCTAAAGCGCGGCGGCGGCGGGTGCTCTTTGCTCTGCTTCTTGTCTCGCTCTCTTTGCTCTATGGCTCTATGCGAAGCGATGGAGGTGCAAGGCAGGGAGCTGGGGTATATAAGGAGGAAGAGGCGCTGCCATAAATGGCGGCAGAGCTCCGATTTTTTTGCTACCCCTGTTAAATTTGGATCTGATTAACGCGGCACTTTTGGAAAGAAATCACCGTGTGCAATAGTTACCATAACCATGTGTGTGGCTAGGCGCAGCGCCGGGTTTCTTTTTCACCAAGACAGCTCCGATTTCGTAACCCGGTCGGTTAGAAATTTGGAAGGTGAGTCATTTATGGAAATTTAACTTGTTATTTTAACTCGGGGAAATTCGACTACTCCAGATTGGAAATAACCAGCATTGCCGGGTCTGTCTGGACCTTCTACGCGGCGTACAAAGATGAGTTGCTTTGGACTTGACAGCAACGAGCAACTCTACCAGATAGCTACCGCAAACGGAGTTTGCATTTGGTTTTACGGTACCAGTTTACCGGATTTGTTCCAGAGTTTTTGACTCTTTCATTTCGCAAACTGAGCATAGCTAGAAAAAATTGCGAGAAATTTTAGATTTATTATAGAAGTTCACAAAAAGTACAAAGCCATAGTAAGAGTTACATCGAGATCTTTACCACCTAGTGACCACCGCCTACACGCCGTTGTCGCCGCTCTCCTACCGGAGCCGGCTTGACATTATTGATGACGTTGGTAAGTCTTGTGCACTACTAGGAATTCGCTTACCGCCGGTGTCGTTGCCTAATCGACGGTACCTCGGAGGAGGGATCCTCACGAGGGGGAAAAGAAGAAGGGGCCATAGGGCGGAGTGCACACGGGACGGTGGTACGCAATTTACCCAGCTTCGGAACACCTGCACGATGACAGGGCCTACTGCTGCTTGTCTGGATTTATCTGGGCGCTTTCGCGATGTTACAATGAGTTGTGTTCGTGCCTCTAGGGCTCCCGGGATCCGGCTTATAAAGGCGCACGGATCTAGGGTTTACATGGAGAGTCCTAGCCGGATACAGGTTTGCCTAACTACGGTACAATGTCTTGGCGTGCACGTCAAGGATCCGCCTTCCTCTGTACGTCGTACCGGATCCGGGTTCCTTAATGGGCCTTCATGGATCCGGGTTCCTCCTGAGGTCGGTCGGATCCGGCTCCCTTCTCTCGGGTCGGACTTCATCCTTCGGGATCAACGACAGACTCGGGCCGCCCGATGGGCCACATGCCACATCACCATCTGTGGGCCACCCGGGCTTGCCGGATCTAGGCACTGTCGATGGTACACCCATGAAGTATACCCACAACAGTAGCCCCCAGAGTTCTCCGAGTTTCACCTCCTGTTTCCGCCTCGCTGACGCCTCATGGTCTCCGGCAATGTTGGTAACGCGGAGAAACTTGAAGAACTCCAACTTCACATTTTCTTCTTTCCCAACCTTTAGTCGGAAAATATTCTCATCATGCGGGACTTCATCCATCGATAGTTCAAGACATGTTTTCGGGTTACTTCCCTGCTTGCGAACGAGAACTGCTTATCTTCGCGCGATTACCCGGAATTTTAAAAGACTCAAACGGTTCCGCCAATTCTGGCGCCATTTTCGCGCGATTCGCGCGGTAACTTATCCTTAGCCATTTTTACCGTTTAGGGTTTGGACACGTGTCACACATCCAACGGCGCGACGCTTGCGTTCCGACCACAGGATGCGGAGCACGAATCTCCTCCCCGCGGCCTATAAATATCCACCGTCAACCCTAAACAGCCCATTCACCCCCTCTTTCACCTCTCTGCGAAGCGCCGCCCTCGAGCTCCTCCTCCGCCGTGCCGGAGTCTGCCGAAAAACCCGCCGGAGTCTCGCCGGAGCGACTCCAACCACCGCACAGTTCGTCGAGTTCTTAACTTCGGCGAGCCACCGTGCAAAATCCTCGTCGCCGGCGACTCCGACCACTGCGGAATCCATCACGGTGAGTTCTCGAGCTTCAACCCTTCGTCGTAGTTGGTAGGGACGATCCTTAGGATGACGATGTGGATCCGGCTAAATCATTTTTTCCGCGACTTCTTTTTCTTCAGATGTCTTCTGCGACTCCGCCTCCAACCTCCGAGCCAATCATGGCAACGCCCCTCTCCTCCGCCCCTCCTCCTTTCGTCCCAGTCCAACTGGATCCCACTAAGGATTCCGGTAAGGACGCCGAGGGTACTTCTGCTAACCCGGAGAAAGCCTCCGGGGCGGAGCATGCAGAGCAGAAGGCGGAAGAAAACGCCGCCAAGAAATCCAAGGCTCGTTAGCGAGACTCAGAATCCAAAGGGAAATGGTGGCCTTGCACCACCACTAAAATGGAGCTGAAGAACTTGGAGGCGGAAGGTTTCCTACAACCCGGAAGCTGGCGAACAGTTCCGAACTCCTTGGCTCCAGCCCCTCAAGACGGCGAGATGGTGCTGACTAAGGCACTGGTGGAACGAGGTTTTTCGTTTCCGCCTTCGGATTTCTTCTCGGAAATCATGAAGGTATATGGGCTCCAGCCCCACAACATATCACCGAACAGCGTGTTAGCGATCAGCAACCATGTTACTCTCTGCGAGGGCCATCTCCGGGTACCTCCCGAACTCTACCTTTTTCCAATACTACTTCTCCGTCAAGAAGGAGAAGATCCGCCAGACCTCCGAATTGGCGACATGCGGGTCCATCACCTTCATGCTCCGCCCAGGCCGCGTCTACCCTCCAACCGACCGCCATGAATCCGCGCGGTATTGGTCAGGGGGCTTCTTCTATTTGAAGGACGTCTCCGACCCGGCGAGTGAAAGGAGGCTGTCGCCCTTCAAGAACAGCCCCGCCAACAAAACTCCGGCATGGACGCAGTGCCCACATCTCTCCGAGTCTCCTCAGCTAACCCGCGCTGTTAGGCGGATCTGCAAGCTCACGGAGGAGGGGCTGACGGGGAAGGACCTTACCCTGTCTTGGTTCACCAAGCGGATCCAGCCACTTCAGCACCGGGACCGCTTGATGTTCCACTATACAGGGCGCGGCGATCCAATGCGCTCCACGAAGGACAACCTTTCCACCGACGCCATCGACAAGAGGATCCGGCTCCTCATCAAAATTCCGCGTGAACTTCACGTTCACGTGTGTAACAAGGATATTCACATCAATGGCTCCGGGACCGCGGTATGTTATTTTGACTTAACCATCGTTTCCTTTGTGCTCAAAATTTTGTCTAAGTGTTGGCCCTGTGACTTAGCTCGAGGCCCTCGAGGAAGGTGAACTTGGAACCCTTCTCCGGGTCCCTTCTATGGGCAACACGGATCCAGAAGCCGCATCAGAGGCGGAAGCTCCCGAGGCTCCGCGTCCCTCCAAGAGGAAGAGGGCTGCTCCCTCCAGCCCTGCAGCCAAACGCGCCCGCGAAGTGCTTAGCACTGCGGCTACTCGGAAGGCAGAAGCGGAGAAGAAGCGCCTCAAGCTTATTGACACCAGCAACAGAGGCCAACCCGACATCCAGCAGTTCTTCAAGCCTTCCAGGTGAATGCTCGATTTCCGGAATTCAAATTCTTCTGTTTTCACGAGCAAGCCCTTACTTAGTTATTATGCTTTTTTCATTGGTAGAAGTTCCGGAAGCCAGCCCCCCAAGGCCCAAAGAGCCCTCAAGAAGAAGGTCAAGCCATCTCCGGCTTCCATCCCCGTCACGCCGGAGGTGGAGGTTCGCCCAAAGCCTCCTCCGCCACCAAGCCGGATCCCAAGGACGTCATCAACATCGATGACCTCCCTGAAGACCCCGCTGGCCATGGCGATTCCGGCAAGGGTGCATCCTCCTCTGCGCCTCCGCCTGAGCAGCCAAGTGCCGCCTTCGCCGAACCTACGCCAGAACAATACGAGCAGAAGGTGCAGCTTATCCATGCGACTGGCACGCCGCAAACCAATCCTGAGCTATTTCCGACTCTGAAAAAGGCTCTGATACGTCCATTTTGCATCACTATTTTATATCATAATTTGCTGTTATTCATTGATATATTTCATATTTGGAGATGATACTTATGTTATTTCATCTATTTTGCATGTTTCATGATTATTGGAGGATCGCGCACCGGAGTCAGGATTCTGCTGGAAAAAGCGCCGTCAGAATGCAATATTTCGGAAGATCAACAATTGACGGAAATTATATGAAAATTCCTATTTTTCCAAAAGACGAAGGGAGCCAGAAGGGGGAGCCGAGGAGGGCCGCCATGGGCCCACCTCACAGGCCGGCGCGGGCCAAGGCCTGGCCGCGCCGCCTTGTGGGGAGGGGGCCCACAGCCCCCTATGGCCTCCTCTCCTTCGCGTATTTCTTCGTCCCGAAAACCTAAGCTCCGGGGGGATAGTCGTCAAAAGTCACAGCCGCCTCTGCGGGGCGGAGAACACCAGAGAGAAAAGAGCTCTCCGGCAGGCTGAGATCCGCCGGGGAAATTCCCTCCCGGAGGGGGAAATCGACGCCATCGTCACCATCATCGAGCTGGACATCATCTCCATCACCATCGTCATCATCCACATTGTCATCATCCACATCATCATCACCGCCGTCTCCACCGCTGCACATCGTCACCGTTGTAACAATTTGGGTTGGATCTTGATTGTTTGATAGGGGAAACTCTCCCGGTATTGATTTCTACTTGTTATTGATGCTATTGAGTGAAACCATTGAACCAAGGTTTATGTTCAGATTGTTATTTATCATCATATTACCTATGATCATGTTCCATATGATGTCTCGTGAGTAGTTCGTTTAGTTCTTGAGGACATGGGTGAAGTCTAAATGTTAGTAGTGAAGTATGGTTGAGTAATATTCAATGTTATGATATTTAAGTTGTGGTGTTATTCTTCTAGTGGTGTCATGTGAACATCGACTACATGATACTTCACCTTTATGGGCCTAGGGGAGTGCATCTTGTATTCGTTTGCCAATTGCGGGGTTGCCGGAGTGACAGAAACCTGAACCCCCGTTGGTATATCGGTGCAGGAGGGATAGCAGGATCTCAGAGTTTAAGGCTGTGGTTAGATTTATCTTAATTACTTTCTTGTAGTTGCGGATGCTTGCAAGGGGTATAATCACAAGTATGTATTAGTCCTAGGAAGGGCGGTGCATTAGCATAGGTTCACCCATACAACACTTATCAAAACAATGAAGATTAATTAGCCATATGTAGCGAAAGCACTAGACTAAAGTCTCGTGTGTCCTCAAGAACGTTTGGTCATTATAAGTAAACAAACCGGCTTGTCCTTTGTGCTAAAAAGGATTGGGCCACTCGCTGCAATTGTTACTCTCGCACTTTACTTACTCGTACTTTATTCATCTGCTACATCAAAACCCCACGAATACTTGTACGTGAGCATTTACAGTGAATCCTTCATCGAAACTGCTTGTCAACACCTTCTGCTCCTCGTTGGGATCGACATTCTTACTTATCGAAAATACTACGATACTCCCCCTATACTTTTGGGTCATCAAGACTATTTTCTGGCGCCGTTGCCGGGGAGTGAAGCGCTATTGGTAAGTGGAATTGGTAAGGGAAACTTTTACTGTTTGTGCTGATTTTATTTCTGCTGTCTGCCATAATTCATTATGGAGAGATCTTCTCTTGAATTTTTATTTGGAAAATCTACTACTACTGCAAAAGTAGTGGATGAGGCGCCAGTGAGGAAGAAATACCATACAAAATACCTATGAAAATTATTGAACGTGTAGTGGATAACCGTTATACGAGTGGATGGAGCTGTCCACCACTGGAGATCATTTACTTGTTCTTACATGAATTATGCGGTTTATTCAAGTGTGCAGGTATTGCTATGGATGAAGTGAGGAAGAAACTATTCTCTATATCGATGTCTGGTAAAGCGGCGCATTGGTATAAATTACTGGATAATGGGGATTCTCTTGAATGGAATGATATTGTGCCCCGGTTTTATTCTAAGTTCTATCCTACAAGTGAAATTCACAAGGATCGGAACCACATATATAATTTTTGGCCTCATGATGGAGAGAGTATTGCCCAAGCGTGGGGGAGATTGAAGTCTTTAATGCTCAAATGCCCCATTCATGAGCTTCCTGGTAATATTATTATTGATAATTTCTATGCAAGACTTTCTTTTCAAGACAAGACCTTGCTGGATACTTCTTGCTCTGGATCATTTACACGCAACAAAGAAGAGTTTAAAAGGGACCTTCTTAATCGGATCCAGGAGAATACTGAAGAATGGGAGAACGACAAGGATAGAGAATCAGGTATAAATTATGATTATAAATGCATTGAAGCTTTTATGGATACTGATAAATTTCGTAATATTAGTGCTACTTATGGTCTTGATTCTCAAGTCGTTGCAAATCTTTATAAAGCTTTTGCCTCTCATTATGAATTGCCTAAGAAGAATTTTGATAAGTATCATGAACCGTATAAAGATAAAATTGATTCATCTATAAATAAATGTGTTGTAGTTGAAACTGTTGATCATGTTATTCCTGAAGCTTATATTGAAAAAACTCCTTTCCCTGCTAAAATGAAGGAGTACTCTGTTATAAATAGTGCGGTTAATAAAAGTGAAAAGAAACCTATAGAACCTAAAGAACAAATAAAGGTTGAACCCGCTATTGCAATTGTTAAAGATCTTGTGACTGAAAATGTGGAGGATGGTCATATTATTTTCTGTGAAGATGCTTCTAATATTGTTTCACATCCTAATAACTCCAAGAAAACAAGTGTTCCTATGCTATCTGTTAGAATTGGTGATCATTGTTATTATGGTTTATGTGATATTGGTGCAAGTATTAGTGCTATTCCTTATGAGCTTTACACGGAGATTATGCACGAAATTGGCTCTTGTGAACTTGAAGATATTGATGTGGTTATTCGGCTGGCTAATAGAGAAACTATCTCTCCAATTGGTATTGTTCGAGATGTGGAAGTTCTATGCGGTAAGATTAAATATCCCGCTGATTTTTTGGTACTTGGTTCCGCTGCTAGTAAATATTGTCCTATCATTTTTGGTAGACCTTTTCTAAATACTTGTGGAGCTGTTATAGATTGCAAGAAAGAGAAAATTTTGACTAAATTTGCTGGTGAATCTTATGAGTTTAACTTCTCTAAATTTGCCAAAACTCCTTATAAAGCTGATTCGCCTAATAATGATTTTAGAGTTGAACAATGTGCATCTATTGCTCTTGCTCCTAATAATCCTTTGCAGCAACATTTGGGGAATAGTGAGAGTGAAGTTTTTAGTGAAGAAAGAAATGAGCTTGATGAAATTTTCCTTCGTCAACCTATTCTTAAGCATGATTTACCGGTAGAAGATCTGGGTACAACACCACCACCAAAGGAAGATCCTGTCTTTGATTTAAAACCATTGCACGATAATCTTAAATATGCTCATATTGATGATAAGAAAATATATCCTGTTATTATTAGTTCTAAGCTTTCAGAGTTTGAAGAAGAAAGGTTATTGGAAATATTGAAGAAACACCGAGGTGCTAT
Organism: Lolium rigidum; assembly: GCF_022539505.1. Classification (NCBI taxonomy): domain Eukaryota; kingdom Viridiplantae; phylum Streptophyta; class Magnoliopsida; order Poales; family Poaceae; genus Lolium; species Lolium rigidum. Next base: position 237,611,842 of record NC_061508.1, on the reverse strand, counting down.
TGGCTACACTCTTGATGACTTGAAGGGGATTTCTCCTTCTATTTGCCAACATGCCATTAATATGGAAGATGATGCAAAGCCTGTTGTTGAACATCAGCGTCGTCTAATTCCTAAGATGAAGGATGTGGTAAGAAATGAGGTATTAAGACTTCTTGAAGCTGGTATTATATATCCTATTGCTGATAGTAGATGGGTTAGTCATGTGCATTGTGTTCCTAAGAAAGGAGGAATGACTGTTGTGCCTAATGATAATGATGAGCTCATCCCTCAAAGAGTAGTTGTAGGGTATAGAATGTGCATTGATTATCGAAAAGTTAATAAGGTTACTAAGAAAGATCATTACCCTTTTCCTTTTATTGATCAAATGTTAGAAAGGTTATCTAAAAATACTCATTTTTTCTTTCTTGATGGTTATTTTGGGTTTTCACAAATTGCTGTTAAAACTAAGGATCAAGAGAAAACCACTTTCACTTGTCCCTATGGAACTTATGCTTATAGACGTATGCCTTTTGGTTTATGTAATGCCCCTGCTACTTTTCAAAGATGCATGTCTGCTATTTTTCATGGCTTTTGCGAGAGTATTGTAGAAGTATTCATGGACGATTTTTCCGTCTATGGGAATTCTTTTGATAATTTCTTGCGGAACCTTGATAAAGTTTTGCAGAGATGTGAAGAAACTAACCTTGTTCTTAATTGGGAGAAATTCCACTTTATGGTTAATGAAGAAATTCTATTGGGACATAAAATTTCCGAGAGGGGTATTGAAGTTGATAGAGCTAAAGTTGAAGCAATTGAGAAGATGCCCTATCCCAGAGATGTTAAAGGTATTCGTAGTGTTCTTGGTCACGCTGGGTTTTATAGGAGGTTTATTAAAGACTTCTCCAAGATTTCAAAGCCTCTTACTAATCTTCTTCAAAAAGATGTACCTTTTGTTTTTGATGATGATTGTAAGGAAGCTTTTGAAACTCTAAAGAAAGCCTTAACAACTGCTCCTATAGTTGAACCTCCTGATTGGAACTTACCATTTGAAATTATGTGTGATGCTAGTGATTTTGTTGTAGGCGCTGTTCTTGGACAGCGAGTAGATAAAAAATTGAATGTTATTCATTATGCTAGTAAAACTCTTGATGCTGCTCAAAGAAATTATGCTACTACTGAAAAGGAATTGTTAGCTGTAGTCTTTGCTTGTGATAAGTTTAGATCTTATATTGTTGATTCAAAAGTTACAATTCATACTTGATCATGCTTGCAATTAGATACCTTATGCAAAAGAAAGATGCTAAGCCAAGGCTTATTAGATGGGTACTTCGTTGCAAGAATTTGATTTACATATTGTAGATAGGAAAGGTGCTGATAATCCTGTTGCTGATAATTTGTCTAGATTAGAAAATATTGCTTATGATCCTGTTCACTGTTAATGATAGTTTTCCAAATGAACAATTGGCTGTAATAAAGGTGAGCTCGCGAGATAGTCCTTGGTATGTTGATTATGCTAACTTTATTGTTTCCAAGTACTTGCCTCCAACCTTTTCAGCCCAGCAAAGGAGGAAATTCTTTTATGACTTGAGGCATTATTTCTGGGATGACCCACACTTATATAAAGAAGGAGTGGATGGTATTCTGCGAAGATGTGTTCCCGAATATGAACAGCAAGAGATATTGAGTAAATGTCATGGTAGTGCTTATGGAGGACATCACGCCGGAGATAGAACCGCGCAAAAGGTTCTACAATCAGGTTTTTATTGGCCAACTCTTTTCAAAGATGCAAGGAAGTTTATTTTATCTTGTGATGAATGTCAAAGGGTTGGTAATATCTCCGAACGCAATGAAATGCCTATGAATTATACTCTTGTTATTGAACCGTTTGATTGTTGGGGATTTGACTTCATGGGACCTTTTCCCTCTTGAGAAGGTAACACTCATATACTTGTTGCTGTTGATTATGTTACTAAATGGGTGGAAGCCATACCTACAAAAAGTGCTGATGGTGAGACCTCTTTAAGAATGCTTTTAGATATTATTTTTCCTCGATTTGGAGTTCCTAGATATATTATGACTGATGGAGGTTCTCATTTTATTCATGGTGGTTTTAGGAAAGGGATTTCTATTTTCGTGCCCTCGGGTCCTTAGTTGTGCTCAGTTTTCCCTAGCTCCTTAGTTTTTCCTCAGTTTTACCCAAGCGTTTGTCTGAAACCATCACACGTGATGTAACGGCCGGTTGCCCGACGGTTGACCGTTATCTTCCGACTAGTGGGGCCACGTAGAGCCTGCAAAGACACGTCGGACCATCCATCTTTGTTTGACCGTAAGCATCGCTGTATCCCGACCAAAACGTGAACGAGTGGGGCTTCGCTATATCAAATGACAAGTGGGGCCATGACGCCGATACAAGGGGCAATACACGGGTAGGATTAGATTTTTAAACGGAGCTCTACAGCGATGGCACGGAGGAGGTGGCATGCGGGGTGCCGAGATGAGATCGACCTCCACAAAGAACTGCATGAGGCAAGACCAGACGCATTAGATATATATGTACTAGACGCATTTAACCATGCAAAGAAGAGAAGAAATGGTCGACGACATCGACGACCACGTCAAAACTTTGACTGACCGTGTCGGACACGAACGCGAGCAATGTAGAGAAAACTAGTGTCTCTCCTTTCTGGCGTGTATAGGTGGGTGCTAGGAGAGTGTGGTGGCGAAGGGAAAGACCTCGCGGCGGTCCGTGGCGTCCAGCATAGCGGGTCGGCGTGGCCGTGCCCACGAGCGGCGTGCATGCATGTTCGGCATTGGCATCAGCATGTACGTTCGGCATTGGCCTCGGCGGTATCTCTGGTGTGTCAGTGATCGAATGAGGGGACGGGATTGAGGGTGCATCCCGACGTTGACCTAGCAGTGGCGGCGAGCATAGCCATTCTGACCATGCCGATATCGGCATCGGCATCGTTTGGAGGCTGTGGTGCTCGAATCAAGTTGGGATTTGTTTCTTGTGGGCCAAAATGAATTTGAAACAAGTTTCATGTTGAAGGTTAGGTAACGAAAGTTTGTAACTATCCCAAAATTATACTAGCGCCATGGTGAGGTTCTTTTTGATAGAGCTATACGGTTGGGCAAACTTTTTTGACACTTTTTAGATAGGGTTCCTTGTTGTTACACGTATGGCATCATGTATGGAAAATTTGGGGTAATTTGGAGATGTTCGAAAAAATCACTTTGCTTAAGCGCATGCCGTTTCGTCTCGCTGAAACCAGCTTTTCTAACAAGGTGATTATTTCTACCTTCTCTAAATAACCTCAAATTTCATACAGCTGATCTTCTATACATAGATATATAGATTGTTTCGTTTTTACATTTTTCGAACTTTTTATTTCCCTTTATAATACCCAATTGATTTTCAGGTCAAAACCTCGAAAAACAGCATCATGTATGGCATCATTTTCACCCTAAATTTCAAATTTTCTGAAACTTTCCCTTTTAGATATTCCTTGTTGTTATAGGTATGCCATCATGTATGCCAAACTTTTGTAACAAATTAGGTTTTTTCTGCCTTCTCTAAATGACCTCAAAAATCGTACGTGATAGGTTTATCATTTCTATCCCTAAAAGCTGCTGCGCTACCCGGCCAACCAGGCCACTTGCGGGGGCAAATCAATCACGAACGCTCGTTTCACCATACAGTAAAGTCCGAGTTCCCGTTTTTGACTACAGCCGTTCGATTCGGTAACTTTTCCTTTACCCGCTGCTGCTCGCTCGTGGTCTATGACGGCTGGGCCCGTTTTCGTGCAGGGCCGCCCGCTAGAGGTTGCGATGGGCGCTCGTTCGCGTCGCCTTCTTTTCTTCCATTTTTCACGGGGTGAAAACCCTAGCATACCGACGAGACAGAAAGCGGCCAATCCCCAAGCCTCCTGCCCATTGCTTCTCCGCCGCCACACCCCTCCTCCTCCTCTCTTCTCTCGCGCTCGTCCTTTCTCCTCTGCCTTGTGCTTGTCTACGGGCCGTCGCTATTGCCTTCGCAACCCCTAGCCCCGGCGATTGGAGGAGGCCCTGCGGCGGGGGAAGAAAATCAGTGCTTGTGGGAGGAGGCGGCGCGGGGGAGACCGGCGGCGATGAGGACCAGCGGGGGAAGAAAATCAGTGCTTGTGGGAGGATGGCTGTATCCGGTGGTAGCGTGGCGGTGTAGTCGTGGATTGGCAGCCGATAGCGGCGACGCCGCATCCCCGACCCGATTCTCCTGCCAGCGCTGCTAGATGCGGGAGCCTGCAGCGGCAGGGATTGCGCGCTGAGCGACAGCGGCGGCTGGACACGGCAGCAGCGGTGGAAGGCGTCGCACTCTGAGCAGGCGACGGCGACCTTGTGCGTGCGCACAGAGGCCCCACGAGGGAGAAGGGAGAGGAGAAGCACTGGCGCGTGCGTGGACACCGCTCGCGCTGTTGCTGGCTCCTCCTTGGTGCTCAGCAGGAGGAGCAACAACATCTTCGAGCATCTCCTCCCTCCCCTAATTTCTGCTCTCGTGCCGTCAGCTTCAGGTCCAGTGTAGAGGAACAGCATCTTTCTCGGTGAGCGCCCCCTCCCTCCCCTCACTTCACCTCTCATGACGTCCGCCTCAGGTCCAGTGGAGAGGAACGGAGATCTCTCAAAATGAATTCCCTTATCTTTGATTTTTTTTTCCTACTCGTACATTCATTAGCATCACGTCTTCATGTGTAGCACCCGCTTACGATTCAGCCTATTTTTCCTCTCATGTTGTTTGCTGTGCATTTAGGATTTTTTTTAAATGTTACATTGTCTATACTACAGCCGTTTGATTCGGTAACTTTTTAGGAAATTCAGATAGCACAACCTATTATTAATTCCATTTTGCAGAGGGTACTCTGCCAAATAGGGAAGAAATAGCAGTGAAAAGACTGCCAAAGAGGTGTCAACACAAGGTGTGGAGGAGCAAAAGTACCTTGTCAGGCTTGTTGGCGTCTGCTTGGAGCAGCAGGAGCGGCTGTTCGTTTTCGTCCCAAATCGGAGCCTTGATAAGATCCTATTTGGTACTAACACAGTTTATATCTCTATTTTCACTTCAGTGTTTGGTGCTTTTCAAACAAATAGATGAGACATTGACAAAAGCGTCCAGCCTTATTGGGGAAAGAGGTAGCATCCACATTCGTGTGATGCAAATTAATCATACTACATTCATGTTGTTTGCTGTGCATTTAGGATTTTTTAAAATGTTATATTGTCTATACTTATCTTTTCACAGTTCAGCCTCCCAATGTAACGTGCCATGTGGTCGTTTTCTTCTTTTATTTTTGACGTTCTCTCTGATGCATGACCTCCCAGTTTCATAACTAAGCATTCCACAGTGGCTCTAAAAAAAAAAACTAAGCATTCCACAGGCTGCAACGGTGTCCAATATAATATATCGTGCTTTATATCGTGGTTTTATGTTACCACATCATCGACTCCATGTTCTTGGTGTAAAATCTAAGTGACCAGACTTATGAAAAGTTTCATTAATAGCTTGGTTTGTTGTTGTCATTACCATTCAGATAACAGTGTTTGATTTTTTTTGTCAGCAAGAAAGAGTGATAGGCTATTCTAAGAGGAATTTGCAAAACTGAAATTCTTATGAAATTTTGTATGCTGGGTTTGTGGATGAGTTTCCTATGAAGTTTTGTTTTGAATTTTTTTTTGTGGCAGAGTACTTAAGTTTGATCATCTTAAAAATGATAAATGAATATTTTTGATTGCCTGACTTACTTTTTACCCAGGTCGTTTCAAGGAGATAAAGCACTGTTGTGTTTGCTGATCAAGTATGAGAAGGAATCATGTTCAGAGACAGGTTCAATACAACATTATCTGAGGCTGAAGAGATGTTCAGTAATATGGAATGGATAAATTCAAAAATGGATGCTGCTGTCCAGTTTTCCCAGCAGGTTACTTTCTCGAAAAGCATACAGCTGCAGCAAGTGTTGGTGTCTCCAGTCAAGAATGGTTCGGTTTCTCGGTCTAATGAAGAATCTGACAATGCTCTCAACAATATTCTTCTGCTATACACTCATTGTCTCTTGTTATCTACAAAATTAACTTCTGCTAGGTATTCCTGCTGTAACAAAGGGTACACCATCTCCGCCTCCTCAGTCATCAACGCCAATATCGTTGGTGGCATCTGATGTTGTTATGATGTCCGTGTCCCAAAACTTGTCTCAGTCGTCTCAGAACCGTACATGGTGTAGTTTGCTTCTTTTTGGTTTAGTCATCATTCAGAAGGCACTACCCTGGACAATGAAGGGAAGAGATAAAGACAAATGGATCCAATAAGCCACTCGTGGTACACAATTTATTTTGGAGTGTACAAGAGGTGATTTCTCTGTTCCGCTACTCGGCAAACATTCTTTATTCTGCTTACTGTGAATTTTGCTTTGCTTGCAACAAATAGATAATTATTGCATTTAGCTATTAGAATACCATCTACTTTAACGCCATGGGCTTTTGGTATCTTCACCTCTGGAGCTCCTCCGAAAGTTAAGGGCATATTTTTTATTTCTCCTGAGATCATGCCTTGCAGTTCCATCTGCTTTCAGTTTCATGATATGATGTGTGAAAAACACTTGTGCAGTAGGTGCGGCACATAGAACCACCTATTATGGCGCTTCACCTTCGCCTCCATTTTATATGTTCATATCCATTTTTTATACCTTAATTTTTAATGAAATGGATCACATGCAGCGGTTGCTTCTGCTGTGCGATCTTTTCAGCTCAAGAACTCTTACCAGACCAATCTCTTTATGCGTTGGACATTGTCTACCGACCGTACGGGAAGATAGTGAGGATTGCTGCTGAAGCATGGCCGCTTGCGCTGGTTAACAAATGGGCATGGACTGGAAGCTGCTTTTAGTCTATAGAAAACATATGTTGCCCTAGAGGCCTAGACCAATCTCAAGGACGGGGATTTTATACCTTAATTTTTAATGAAATGGATCACATGCAGCGGTTGCTTCTGATGTGCGATCTTTTCAGCTCAATAGCTCTTACCAGACCAATCTCTTTATGCGTTGGACATTGTCTACCGACTGTACGGAAAGATAGTGAGGATTGTTGTTGAAGCATGGCCGCTTGCGCTGGTTGAGCTGCTTTCAGTCTATAGAAAACATGTGTTGCCCTAGACCAAGCTCAAGGACGGGGATAGAGTTGAAGTGAGGTTTTCTTCACATATTACCCAGGATAATTTATTAGGTTGAATATTGCCACCTGAGTTTGTATATAATTAATAAGACTGTTTGTGATGTAAATATGAGTTTTCATGCAATAAATTCAAGTATGAATCAGATATTTGCGTCTTCTGAGTTTGTACATAATGTTGTTGCTTGTAGAGCAATGTTATTGGATGTTTGCTAAATTTCTGTACAATGTACATACGAATTCCACCACTTAGGTTTTGTAACATATCCGTAACATCTATGATGGTCACAAATACTGTTTCGCTTTTGCCTTTGCGCCGCGGCGCAACGGGTCATCTAGTTCTATACAAAGATAGATGGTTTATGATTTTTTGCGTGAAAAGTAATGGCTACAACAAATTGTTGATGGTTTATGATTTTTTGCGTGAAAAGTAATGGCAACAACAAATCGGTGATGGTTTATCATTTTTTGCGTGAAAAGTAATGGCAACAACAAATCGGTGATGGTTTATCATTTTTTTGCGTGAAAAGTAATGGCAACAACAAATCGGTGATGGTTTATCATTTTTTTTGCGTGAAAAGTAATGGCTACAACAAATTGTTGATGGTTTATGATTTTTTGCATGAAAAGTAATGGCAACAACAAATCGGTGATGGTTTATCATTTTTTTTGCTTGAAAAGTAATGGCAACAACAAATCGGTGATGGTTTATCATTTTTTTTGCGTGAAAAGTAATGGCTACAACAAATTGTTGATGGTTTATGATTTTTTGCGTGAAAAGTAATGGCTACAACAAATCGGTGATGGTTTATCATTTTTTTTGCGTGAAAAGTAATGGCAACAACAAATCGGTGATGGTTTATCATTTTTTGCGTGAAAAATAACGCCTAAAAGAGTTTATAATTTTTAGCGCGTGAAAAATAATACAGAAAACCGCCCTTCAGCATACTTAGAGGGTGGAAGCTAATTAACCGCCAACGAGAGAGAGAGGGGTTATCCTGCCCGTTCCCTATATCATACGATCAACGGTCGGCGGGCACGATCCGCGTGACATGGGATAGACCAATCAGGGCGATGTTGCACCTCTGCGAGAATTTGTGAAGAGAGAGGGCAAAACTGAGTACTATCAAGAAACCAAGGGCACCTGAGTAGTAAATAGACTAAGGGATTCAAATATGAGATTTAAAAAATGGAAAATGCGTGTTTTGTACAATAAAACACATCTTGGCCTACCTCAAACTATTTGCAATACCAATATACATCAGTGTGAGAATTGTGGCCTCATTTAGACAAAGTATGATTTGGGGGAAGCTGTTTTGGGAAGGGCTTATTGTGGAAAACCATGCACCTTCATAGCTACTAGGTGATTTGAGAAGTGGCAATTTGTGGTAAAACTTGATTTATCTACGATTTATCTATGATTTGAGAAGTGGCAATTTGTGGTAAAGACTCCATGAGTAAGTGCCACTCTTTTCGGATTTTTTTGCACATTAAATGACTCATTTAACTAGTTAATCCCATTTGTTGACTCTCTCGTTGACCAGCCACTTGAGGGTAAAACTGAGTATATTGCACTAGCCAGTATTAGCACTCGAGGGGAAAATTGAGCACACAAAAAATGCTAGTATAAGACTCGAGGGTATACCTGAGTATATCTAAATTTCCAGGGTTAGACTCGAGGACACGTGCAATTGTTGACGCGTAGACGCGGGTCGCGGTGGAGAAGTCTAGACGTGCAATCGTGGACGCGTGTCGCGTTGCGAAGTCCAAGACGTGCGGACGTGCACCCGTGCACGCGTAGGACGCGGGTCGCATTAACCACCCCTCGCCTTTATAGACGCCTCCTCGCACTCTCTCTGTCACTCTCACTCGCTCACGCATCGCCAACTCTCTCACGTCCCATCATCTTCTCCAAAGCAAAAAACCCTCTCCCTCTTCCTCTTCCTCCGCCGGAGAGATGGACAAGGAGAATACCAATCCCATCGTCGAGGTAGGCTCGAAGCGCGACGCCTCCATCTTCGGCACCGTCCCCTCTACGGACGTCGCCGCCGCCGCCGCCGTCGCCGGTGCATCGGAGGCTGCTGCCGCCGGTGGCAGTCAGATCCCGGCGGGATGGGACCCCTACGACCCCGTGCCGTACGTCCCGCCCCCGAACCCCTACGACACCTCCCTGGAGGACCCATGGAACGAGGTAACTACGGTTTGCTTCCTTTTTTGTTCCCCATTCCTTTTTGAACCCTATTTTTGCTGGTGTAGATGGATCCGTAGATGGATGAGTATTGGGCTAATATTTGCGCCGATTTTATTCCATTTTGTTTTGATCACTTCTTGATTTCGTTTAAGATTTGGGGTTCGGCTGTTCGGTTAATTTATGCAAGTAATATTGGATCTCAATCGGTTAATTTATGCAAGTAATCATGGGATCTCAATCAGTTATTTTATGCACTAATCAAAAGATATCAACCGTTTAATTTTGCAAATAATCTCGAATGTGTTCAAGTTCAGATCTAGTTCAGATCTAGAATCTGTTTCTTTGCCTATGATGAATGGTTGGGCACAAATTTTTACAGGGAGGGTTCAGCGAACCATTGCTGTGTACAAATCTGTTGTGCATGAGCTTTAGTTCGCTTACACCTTCCCTGTAGATATATAATCATGTCCACTCTAACTGAGGCTGACTTTGTTTTTCTTAACTTTGTTATCATGTACGTTAGTCATTGTTGCAACTCATTCACTAGTTTCTGTTTGATATGGATCAGATGTCTGGCAGCGACGTCGGCAGCGACGAGGAGGAGGAGGACGTCAAGACTCGCCGAGTGCCGCGGAGGCTGCAGGTCGGCCAGTACATCTCCTACTTCGCCAAGGAGGTCTACAGGTGCCCCTTCGCACCGGGAGACTCGGCGCCACGGACTTCAACTGCCTCGTCACGCATGCCGAGAACATCGGCACCACCTTCCCCAAGGTCGGCACGACGGTGAACGTCCACTCCTTCCGCGCCAAGCACGGGCGCTCGGCATGCACCTCCGCAGCTTGCGGCGGGTGGAGATCTCCGCCGGGTGCATGCCTCCGCTCAAGCCCAAGGCTCCCAAGGGGAGCAAGAGCAACAAGTGGAGGCAGAGCCGGATGGGGTAGGCGGAGTCCCGGACGTGTCGCTGCTGCTGCTGCCTCCTAGTTTGTTGTTGGGATCCCTTTGTTGTTAGCTAGGGATCCCTTGTTGTTATGTTAGTATGATGGTGCTTGTGAAGAACTTCGTTACTATGTTGGCTGCCGTGTATGCAGCTTATTATCTATCCATATTATCTAGGGATTATCTATCCCTAGTCTACTATATTTTGTTGGCCGTACTTAGTTTTCTTGATTTACTTTGATCTGTGAATTTATCGTACATTATCCCGGAGATTTGCTTCTAGATTTAACTACATACATATGGACCGGAGGGAGTACTAGATTTGCTGCCATATTGGGCAAACAACGAGGGCCAAAAGGCACAAATAATTGAAGAAAGTCAGAAATGCAAGCTTCTCTAGATTTTATACTAATTTGGTGAAAAGGACAGAGAGAAAGAGGGGAAAAAGGTGCACTTAATAATGCCAATTTGGGGCCGAGAGAGACAGAACCCAGCTCCTGCTCACGTGCAACCAAACGCTTCTCGTCCCGTCCCACGCGGTCCCTTTCTACCAGCCCCACGCGACGCGGGCCCACACGACGTGGCCCCACACGACGCGGCCCCACACGTGACAGAACGGTCAACTAAACGGGAATCCTGCCGTCTGAGCTGCTTCTGCGGGTTTCAAACAAGGGCTTGGGGAAAACTGAGGAAAAACTAAGGAGCTGGGGAAAACTGAGTACAACTAAGGACCTGAGGGCACGAAAATAGAAATCCCTTCAGGAAAACTCTTGCTAAATATGGTATTAATCATAGAATTGCTTCCGCTTATCATCCTCAAACTAGTGGGCAAGTAGAATTATCAAATAGAGAGATTAAATCTATCTTGGAAAAGACTGTTAATAAAACTAGAAAGAATTGGGCTAGTAAATTGAAGGAAGCACTATGGGCTTATAGAACTGCTTATAAAAATCCCATGGGTATGTCACCTTATAAAATGGTCTATGGAAAAGCTTGTCATTTACCTTTAGAACTAGAGCACAAAGCTTATTGGGCAGTAAGAGAACTAAATAAAGATCCTAAGCTAGCCGGTAAGAAAAGATTGCTACAATTAAGTTCTCTAGATGAATGGAGAAGTGAAGCTGATGAAAATGCTAAACTCTTTAAAGAGAAAGTTAAGAAATGGCATGATAGAAGAATTATCAAAAGAGAATTTAATATTGGGGATAAAGTCCTACTGTATCGGTCTCGTCTCAGATTCTTTGCAGGGAAATTACTCTCGAAATGGGAAGGACCATATGTCGTTGAGGAGGTGTATCGTTCAGGAGCAATTAAGATTAGCTCTCTCCAAGGCGACGCCACACAAGTGGTGAATGGACAAAGACTCAAGCATTATATCTCAGGTGATTCTTATAATGAAGATGTTGACGTTATTCGAGTGGAAACACCGGAGGCTTTTATCAAAGGTCAAATTGACAGTCCGCCAGAGTTCGACTTTGAATAGGTAACAGTACTGGTAATAAAAAGTTCGCGATTTACTTTCCGAACAATATTTTTGCTATTTTTGGAAAATATGAAAAATTACGAGATCGAAACGGAGTGGAGGAGACGCACGAGGGCGTGCCCCCATAGGCCGGCGCGGGCCCCAGCCTGGCCGCGCCGCCCTATGAGGTGGCCACCTCTTCGCCCCTCTCCGACTCTGGTTCGATCTGGTACTTTCCTTGCGTCGTAAAAATTCCTGCTATATAATCACCCGGACCCGTGGAGGTCCGTATATCATTTTCTCGACGTGTTTTGTTTCGAGTTGTTTCTGCCAGGATTTGCTTCGGATCTAGAGCCATCATGTCTTCGTCGGAAACTCTGAAGGACAGCTTCTGCGAGGACGTTGTCAACTTGTACATGAACGAGCTGAAGATGCACCCCAAGGAGTTGCTGCTCGTTGATGGAGAGCTGCAGATCAAAGATGTCCAGGGTCCTAAAGGAGAAGGAAGCTTGGAAGACAGGATGGAGAAGCTAGAACAAGAGGTCTTCAACTACAAGAAGATGGCTGAGCGTGAGGTGGATATCTTCCACAAGATTGTGTCTGAACTTATTGATGCACACAAGAAGGAGACTGCAAAGCTATGGGACGACATCCTCTCACTTCACGACACCACCAACAAACTCCAAGCTCAACTCTATGACGTTCAGAATCAGAACTGTGAGTATGAAAACAGGTTTAAACACATAAGCTATGCTGCTAGTTTCAGGATTCCCGAGACCAAGATGTCGTTTGTTGATGGAGAGCCTCTTCCTTGGAAGTCTGATGATGGGGATTCATCACCACCATCACCGAAGGAGTAATTCATCATCGGTATTGGCATCACCTTGGTTTGTTCCAAGCTTGGGGGAGTGCCGCGGTATCACATCATCACTATCTTTTACTTTTTACTATCAAGTAGTGTCATATCATGAGTAGGGAAGTTATCATATAAGATGGGTTGCAGTGTGGAAGTATCTCTCCTTTAGTTGGTTGTCTATGTATCCCTTGGTGTGAGTTATCGTTATGGAATATTAATGAGAAATCTTATCATTTACTTATTGCACATCTTATTTTAGTTTGCAATCCCTATTATATGATTGCTCTTGTTATTAGTATGGGTACCACTTTGGGAGCATTGAGTAAATCTATTTGGTTTTGGCAAACTTAGCATTGGTCAATAGCAATAAAACTTTTAGGTTTAAGTAGAAAAGAGAAATACATGTAGCTGTTTCATTGTCTTCTTTTCTTGTTAGCTCATAGCTTATTATTCTGAAGTTAAAATTGTTTGTGCTTACAAGGAAGATGCATGATTGTTTCTATCACATGTATATTTGTTTGTTTCCCTCAACTCTTGTGCTTGCTAATTAACCTTGCTAGCCAAAACCCTGTATCGAGAAGGAATGCTTCTCGTGCATCCAAACCTTAACCCGAACCTATGCCATTTGTGTCCACCATAACTACCTACTACATAGTATTTCCTGCCATTCCAAGTAAATACTTCGTGTGCTACCTTTAAACAATTCAAAATTTACTATCTCTTATTTGTGTCAATGTTTTATAGCTCATGAGGAAGTATGTGGTGTTTTATCTTTCAATCTTGTTGGGCAACTTTCACCAATGGACTAGTGGCTTCATCCACTTATCCAATAACTTTGCAAAAAGAGTCGGCAATGGGGTTCCCGACCCGATTAATTAACCTTCATAATTTTATAAATAGACACTCCTCCATGGTATGTGATTGTTGGAAGGCACCCGAGGATTCGGTTAGCCATGGCTTGAGAAAGCAAAGGAGGGGAGGAGTGTCACCTAAATTAAACTAAAATAAAAAGGCACTCCTTCATGGTATGAGATTGTTGGCAGGCACCCGAGGATTCGGTTAGCCATGGTTTGTGAAAGCAAAGGTTGGGAGGAGTGCCAACCTAAAATAAAATCTTATGGGAGCCGCTCTTCGAGAGTTTGTCTGGCAAGGGGGTTAGAGTACCTGCTACCAGTCGTTGACAACAACAAACACCTCTCAAAATGTTACTTTTACTCTCTTTATATGATTTCAAAACTGAAAAAGCTCCAGCACATGATTTAATCCCTGCTTCCCTCTGCGAAGGGCCTGTCTTTTACTTTATGTTGAGTCAGTAAACATATTTCCCTCCATCTTAAGAAAGCATTTGAGTTGTTGTGATCAAACCATCTATATTGTGATTTACTTCATCATGTCTTTTACTCTTCCTTGTTTAGTACAAGTTTTATCCGAATGAATATAGCTTTGAAAGTTATCAATGATTATGAGGAGATTATTATGATTGAGTATGCAAGTTGTGCCATATAAACTTTAACATGAGAGCGCTGCTCGATAGATAAGTATAACCTGTTAATTATTCTCTGACCAAGAACGAAGTTTGCCATCACCAACTATGATTTCTTATGCACCTTTATTTGTGATTACCTTATACTTGTTTCAAGTTGAATTATATAAGGAAGTTGCTTACTAGAATGTCTTGTGTGAATGAATATGATGCTTCTTGTCCGTATTTTATTTATCGACTCTTCACTCCATAAACATGTGGTCCTGTTTACCGAGTTCAGTTTCGCTTGGGGACAAGCGAAGTCTAAGCTTGGGGGGAGTTGATACGTCCATTTCGCATCACTATTTTATATCATAATTTGCTGTTATTCATTGATATATTTCATATTTGGAGATGATACTTATGTTATGTCATCTATTTTGCATGTTTCATGATTATTGGAGGATCGCGCACCAGAGTCAGGATTCTGCTGGAAAAAGCGCCGTCAGAATGCAATATTTCGGAAGATCAACAATTGACGGAAATTATATGAAAATTCCTATTTTTCCAGAAGACGAAGGGAGCCGGAAGGGGAGCCGAGGAGGGCCGCCATGGGCCCACCTCATAGGCCGGCGCGGGCCAAGGCCCGGTCGCGCCGCCTTGTGGGGAGGGGGCCCACGGCCCCCTCGCGGCCTCCTCTCCTTCGCGTATTTCTTCGTCCCGAAAACCTAAGCTCTGGGGGATAGTCGCGAAGAGTCACAGCCGCCTCTGCGGGGCGGAGAACACCAGAGAGAAAAGAGCTCTCCGGCAGGCTGAGATCCACCGGGGAAATTCCCTCCCGGAGGGGGAAATCGACGCCATCGTCACCGTCATCGAGCTGGACATCATCTCCATCACCATCGTCATCATCCACAACATCATCACCGCCGTCTCCACCGCTGAACATCATCACCGCTGTAACAATTTGGGTTGGATCTTGATTGTTTAATAGGGGAAACTCTCCCGGTATTGATTTCTACTTGTTATTGATGCTATTGAGTGAAACCATTGAACCAAGGTTTATGTTCAGATTGTTATTCATCATCATATTACCTCTGATCATGTTCCATATGATGTCTCGTGAGTAGTTCGTTTAGTTCTTGAGGACATCGGTGAAGTCTAAATGTTAGTAGTGAAGTATGGTTGAGTAATATTCAATGTTATGATATTTAAGTTGTGGTGTTATTCTTCTAGTGGTGTCATGTGAACGTCGACTACATGATACTTCACCTTTATGGGCCTAGGGAGTGCATCTTGTATTCGTTTGCCAATTGCGGGGTTGCCGGAGTGACGAAACCTGAACCCCGTTGGTATATCGGTGCGGGAGGGATAGCAGGATCTCGAGTTTAAGGCTGTGGTTAGATTTATCTTAATTACTTTCTTGTAGTTGCGGATGCTTGCAAGGGGTATAATCACAAGTATGTATTAGTCCTACGAAGGGCGGTGCATTAGCATAGGTTCACCCACACAACACTTATCAAAACAATGAAGATTAATTAGCCATATGTAGCGAAAGCACTAGAATAAAGTCCCGTGTGTCCTCAAGAACGTTTGGTCATTATAAGTAAACAAACCGGCTTGTCCTTTGTGCTAAAAAAGATTGGGCCACTCGCTGCAATTGTTACTCTCGCACTTTACTTACTCGTACTTTATTCATCTGCTACATCAAAAACCCCTGAATACTTGTCTGTGAGCATTTACAGTGAATCCTTCATCGAAAATGCTTGTCAACACCTTCTGCTCCTCGTTGGGATCGACATTCTTACTTGTCGAAAATACTACGATACACCCCCTATACTTGTGGGTCATCAGGCTCCCCTCGCACAACGCCACGCGGAAGTTTCCGCCATGATGGACCAGGTGTGGGGACCTGCGAATACAGAAATGCAGGAGCTCTCCGACCTTGAGAGTGATCTCAAGGTCTTCTTTGCCAAGCATAAGAACGTGCGCCAGGTAACACTAGCCCCCAAGCATTGGGTTAGACATTTTTCCATGTGACATATGTTTAGCCGATGCTTTTCTTTAATATGTACCTTAGGCGGATTTTTAAAATTTTATACCTCCAAGACTTTGAATTCCTCGCCAGCCCCCAGAATTTTTAAATATCCGGCTAACTCCTGTCTGCTTCTCAGAACACGCGGAAGCTGCATGAAGATCTGCGCGTTCACGTGCTTGAGCAAATAACGGAGATAGAGGGGCTGCGCAAGAACGCGGAAAATAGCCAGAAGGCTATCCAGCAGTTGGAGACCCGCCTCCAGGGTAAGAACTCCGAATTGGATTTGTATCCTGCCATAATCTTTTCATGATGCATAACTTGTGTGACCGCCCGCAGAGGAGACTGCCAAGCACCCCGCCTTTGATGACCTGTCCGCCAAAGTCAAGGTGCTCGAGGCGGAGAACGAATCCCTCAAAGCCTTTATCAAAGAATCCTCCGACAAGGAGAACTTGGCGAGGAGGGAGCTCTCCGAGAAGCACGCCCGCGACTTGGCGGAATTGACTGACAAGCTGAAGAAGAGCCAACAGAATGTGAAGACCTTAGTGACCAAAAGCAAGGTCCAAGAAGCGGAGGCGGAAGCCATTGACAAGCTGATCTTCCGTAAGCATTTTTTTCTTTTGTTGTGATTCCGACGGCACCACACGTTGCTTTGTTCGCGGAGGAACTGATCCACAATTTTTCGCAGCAAGCCTTGGCTTTGAGTGGAACAAAGAATCAGCCCTCAAGAGGACGGAAGCATACGATGAAGCGCGGAGTTCCATCGACGCGCTATTCGCAGCATGTCACGGAATCGCCAAGACCCTATCCTTGAAGAGGGCCAAAACTTCAGTGATTGATACGATGACCAAGCTGATGCAGCAAGTGCCGGAGTTCATCAAGGACTGGTGATGACCCACAAGTATAGGGGATCGCATCAGTCTTCGCGGGTAGTAAAACCCAATTTATTGATTCGACACAAGGGGAGGTAAAGAATACTTATAAGCCTTAACAACTGAGTTGTCAATTCAGCTGCACCTGGAAAAGCACTAGTAACAGGGGTGATGTGAAAGCAGCAGTAATATGAGATCAATAGTAACAGTAACACAGCAGCGGTAGCAGTAACACAGAGGCAATGGCACCAGAAAATAGTTGATACTACGTCCAATGACATGTAGAACAAGTATATGATGATGAGAGATGGACCGGGGTTCCCAGCGATCTACACTAGTGGCAACTCTCCAATAACAAGTAACAAGTGTTGGGTGAACAAATTACAGTTGGGCAATTGATAGGATTCAAAGCATTAAGACAGAACATCAAGATCATTAATTATGTAGGCATGTTTTCCATATATAGTCATACGTGCTAGCAATGAGAAACTTGTACAACATCTTTTGTCCTACCAGCCGGTGGCAGCCGGGCCTCAAGGGAATCTAATGGATATTAAGGTACTCCTTTTAATAGAGTAACGGAGCAAAGCATTAACACTTGGTGAAAACATGTGATCCTCACATCATCGCCATCCCCTCCGGTTGTCCCGATTTTTGTCACTTCGGGGCCTTTGGTTCCGGACAGTGACATGTGCACTAGTAGGAAAACCATTATAGGTAGAAACAACAACTGTGGCGCAGCATATTAACAATGCGCCACAAAACAATTTCTGTGGCGCACCATCCTCTATGCGCCACAAAAATTGAGCAACTTCTATGGCGCACATTCAGCGCATGCGCCACAGAAAGAGGACATTCTGTGGCGCACTATGGCCAGTGCGCCACAGAAAGTTAGTGGGGCCCACGCGGGGTCCACCACTGCACATGGGCGAAGGATATTCTGTGGCGCATGGAGCAATGTGCGCCACAGAAATTTAAACTTCGTGGCGCACATTGCTCCATGCGCCACGTGAATATCCAGCGGGGACCACCCCCGGCTCACGCCACCAAGATTCCGTGGCGCATCCGCTAGTATGCGCCACGAAGTCAAACATTCCGTGGCGCATATCACCATATGCGCCACGGAATGAGCACGATAGATCTAGGCTTTTCCCTCTTCTCTTCCACCCACCACACTTTCCATTCTTGTCTACTCTAACCAGCTCGTGTTGCTCCTCTCTTTCACTCCATTTTAGTCATACTTTCCTCCATTGTTGATAGCTCTAAGCCTATTTTGTGGGCATATTTGTAAGGGGAAGCCACTCCAACTTGTAGAGGGTACTAAAAACCACAATTCTCTTTCCCTCCTCCATTTTCCTTCTTGCATGGTCCATTGCTTTCTCTCCACCACCCCATCCTCTTGCTCCACCATGATTGGTAGATTTGTGAGAGGTTGAGTACTATTGGATGCATGTTTTGTATGTATGGATGTTTTGTAGGTGAAGATTATCGCGCTCCGGACGGTTTGCGATGGCGAGACGATGATGTTTATACTTGTTGAGCTTTGTGTTGTGGTTGAATGTTTGCTTGCGAAGAAGCTTATTTGTGTTGTTGGTGTTGTTGGTTTGTGCCGGCGTGTGGTGCATGGATGTTTGCCGAAATGTTGATTCATTTCCATTTCGGCAAATTTTTTCACTAGCCATATGTCCTACTTTTAGGATAGGTCATGCCGAAATTTTCCGGCGATCATGCATGCATGTGTGTTTGTGCATGATGTGTGTGGTTCTAATTAACTCTCTTTTGCTCTATGTATGACGCGCAGTGAACCATGGTCGTCCATATGAGGGAAGGCCAAGTGGTTAGATACAAGGTGAACGCGAAGGCCGACATGGTTAGGAACAACATGACCCTGATAAGATGTCCGTGTCGAAAATGCGGACTCCGGCAGTGGATCGACCCTGATTCTGGATAACTGGAGGAACACCTGCTCAGGCGCGGTTTCATGCTCGGCTTCAATGAGGAGCCGGCGGCAAATGTTGGTCATGAAGAAGAGGACGACATCGGGCGAGAAGACGAAGAGTCTCCCGAACATGGTGTTCATCATGAGGCCGATGAAGGAGATGATGATGCCGGAGCAGATGGTGGTGGAGAAGCCGAGAGCACGCAGACGCCGCTAACGTCGGCCTTGCGGGACCCTCATGTTCAAGAGCTGCTCCTGAAGGACACGGGCAACGCCAAACCTGAAGCCAAGCTGGCACAAATGGAGGTAGACGGGATGACTCCATTGTATCCAGGGTGTCGGCCCGAGGATACACGCTTGAGTGTAACGCTCGAGTGTCTGGAGATGAAGGCGGAACACAAATGGACCGACAGCAGCTTCAGCGATAACATGAAATCCTGGCATGCTCGTCTTCCCAAGGACAACACATTGCCAAGAAGTATCGACGAGGCCAAGAAAATAGTTTGCCCACTCGACCTACCGCACGTAAAGTACCACGCATGCATCAATGATTGTGCACTTTTCCGGGATGAGTACAAGGACAGAACCACATGTCCAGTGTGCGGGCACGGACGGTACAAGAGAGGGAACAAGAAAGTTCCTCTGAAAGTTGTCTGGTACTTTCCTATCACTCCCCGTCTGCAGCGGTATTTCGTAGATCCTAAGGAAGCAAAGCTCATGCAATGGCACGCGGAAAGGGAGAAGCCCACAGATGATCCGGAGAAGGGCAAGATCCTGACACACCCTGCAGATGCTAGCCAGTGGAATGCGTTGGACATTGAGTTCGCAGATGAGTTTGGGAGCGAACCGAGGAACGTTCGTTTGGGCATGAGCACCGACGGACTCAATCCCTTTGGAAACCAGAGTAGCACGCATAGCACCTGGCCCGTGTTTGTATGGCCATACAACCTCCCCCCTGGCTGTGCACAAAGCAGCGGTACGTACACATGAGTATTCTTATTCAGGGGCCGAAACAACCGGGTGTGGACATGCATCTGTATCTCAATCTGTTGAAAGAGGAGTTAGCCACGCTGTGGGAGACGCCGGCCCGTACTTGGGACGCGTACAAAAGAGATTATTTCCCTCTCAGAGCCGCATTGCTAACGACAGTGCAGGACTATCCTGGTTACACATATGTAGCGTGCCAAGTGAACCACGGATTCAACGCATGTGTCAAGTGCATGGATAAGACCCCGCATCTCGCACCGCCGAAGGTGCCCGGGTCTTCTAAAACTGTGTTCCAAGGGACTCGAATGTGGCTTCGCTTCGATCACCCGTGGAGAAAACGCAAGGATCTGTTCAATGGCGAAGAGGAGTTCGAAAAAGCCCCACGACCGAGGAGCGGCGAAGAAATATCCGAGCTTTTGGAAAATTGGGAAGATTGCCCCGCGCCGGGAAAGAAGCGACCGAGAGAATCGCCGTTGCTAGGCGTATGGAAAGCGAGGTCCGTTTTCTGGGACCTGCCGTACTGGAAGGTCCTCCACACGCCCCATAGCCTCGATGTCATGCACATCACGAAAACGTTACCGAGAGCCTACTTGGCACTCTGATGAACATGCCAGAGAGGACCAAGGATGGCCCGAAAGCAAGAACCGACCTGAAATTGCTTGGCCTCAAGAAAGAACTTCAGTACCCCACCGATAGTGATGATGATGAACAGACGGAAACGACTCAGGGTCGCCACAAAAGGGCTAAGATAAATGAGGTGGTGGTGCTTAAACCTGCCTGCTTCACTCTGAGCGATGAGGAGCTCGAGAGGTTTTTCGAGTGCCTCCTAGGAGTCAAAGTTCCTCACGGTTACTCTGGGAAAATAAGCGAGATATCCGGACGTAGCGAAGAAGAGGTTTAGCGGGATGAAGTCTCATGACCTGTCACGTCCCGATGACGCGAGATACTTCCCGTTGCGATGCGAGGGATAATGGACGACCACGTCCGCGAGACGCTGTTTGGCCTCTGCAACTTCTTCGACGTCATCTCTAGGAAGTCCATCGGCGTTAAGCAGCTCAATAGGCTACAAGAAGAGATCGTCGTGATACTATGCGAGCTCGAGATTTACTTCCCGCCCGCGTTCTTCGACATCATGGTGCATCTGCTTGTCCATGTAGTGGATGATATCATCCACCTCGGGCCGACATTCCTGCACAACATGATGCCATTCGAAAGGTTGAACGGTGTCATCAAAGGATTCGTTCGCAACAGGGCCCGTCCAGATGGAAGCATAGCCAAGGGCTTTCTCACCTACGAGTGCATCTCCTTACGCGCGAACTACCTAAGCACCGAGAACGAGGATGTCGGTCTGCCCACCAGGAAGCACGTCGGCAGGCTAGAAGGGTTTGGTCACCGCGAGGGCTACCGCGCAATGCATGTCGGCATCGCTGGTCGACGCGCCGACTTTGACAGGGCACACCGAGTCGCGCTACAACACATAGAATTGGTCAGCCCTTGGGTGGATAAGCACAAAAGCTTAATCGAGCAGGAGTTCATCGACCTAGGCCGGCCGAGGAAAACGGGAGACGTTACGAAAGAGCACAACTCCAGCTTCACGGGGTGGTTCAAGAAAAGGCTACTGGAAAGTCCCACACCGACGCCTTGTACTGAAGAGCAGAAACTCATATTCTCCCTGTCACAGGGACCCGGGCACAACGTAAGGACCTATCAGTCGTACGACATCAACGGCTATAGATTCTACACCGAGGAGAAGGACAAGAATAGTGATGGCGTGTATTTCACACGTTCGTTGGGCAACCCCAAGAGGAAGGTATGATGCGCACAGCAGCAAGTTTTCCCTCAGAAAGAAACCAAGGTTTATCGAACCAGGAGGAGCCAAGAAGCACGTTCAAGGTTGATGGCGGCGGGATGTAGTGCGGCGCAACACCAGGGATTCCGGCGCCAACGTGGAACCTCGCACAACACAACCAAAGTACTTTGCCCCAACGAAACAGTGAGGTTGTCAATCTCACCGGCTTGCTGTAACAAAGGATTAACCGTATTGTGTGGAAGATGATTGTTTGCAGAAAACAGTAGAACAAGTATTGCAGTAGATTGTATTTCAGTAAAGAGAATTGGACCGGGGTCCACAGTTCACTAGAGGTGTCTCTCCCATAAGACGAACAACATGTTGGGTGAACAAATTACAGTTGGGCAATTGACAAATAAAGAGAGCATGACAATGCACATACATATCATGATGAGTATAGTGAGATTTAATTGGGCATTACGATAAAGTACATAGACCGCCATCCAAGCTGCATCTATGCCTAAAAAGTCCACCTTCAGAGTTATCATCCGAACCCCTCCAGTATTAAGTTGCAAAGCAACAGACAATTGCATTAAGTATGGTGCGTAATGTAACTAGTGACTACATCCTTGAACATAGCACTAATGTTTTATCCCTAGTGGCAACAGCACAACACAACCTTAGAACTTTCTGTCACTGTCCCAGGTGTCAATGCGAGGCATGAACCCACTATCGAGCATAAGTACTCCCTCTTGGAGTTAAAAGCATCTACTTGGCCAGAGCATCTACTAGTAACGGAGAGCATGCAAGATCATAAACAACACATAAGCATAACTTTGATAATCAACATAACAAGTATTCTCTATTCATCGGATCCCAACAAACGCAACATATAGAATTACGGATAGATGATCTTGATCATGTTAGGCAGCTCACAAGATCCGACAATGAAGCACAATGGGGAGAAGACAACCATCTAGCTACTCGCTATGGACCCGTAGTCCGGGGGTAGACTACTCACACATCACACCGGAGGCGACCATGGCGGCGTAGAGTCCTCCGGGAGATGATTCCCCTCTCCGGCAGGGGTGCCGGAGGCGATCTCCCGGATCCCCCGAGATGGGATCGGCGGCGGCGGCGTCTCCGGAAGGTTTTCCGTATCGTGGCTCTCGGTGCTCGGGGGTTTCGTCACGGAGGCTATTTGTAGGCGGAAGGGCAGGTCAAGAGGCGGCACGGGGGCCCCACACCACAGGGCCGCGCGGCCAAGGGGGGGGCCGCGCCGGCCTATGGTGTGGCCCCTCCGTGGCCCCTCTTCGTCTCTCCTTCGGACTTCTGGAAGCTTCGTGGAAAAATAGGCCCCTGGGCTTTGATTTCGTCCAATTCCGAGAATATTTCCTTACTAGGATTTCTGAAACCAAAAACAGCAGAAAACTGACAAGCGGCACTTCGGCATCTTGTTAATAGGTTAGTTCCGGAAAATGCACGAATATGACATAAAGTGTGCATAAAACATGTAGATAACATCAATAATGTGGCATGGAACATAAGAAATTATCGATACGTCGGAGACGTATCAGCATCCCCAAGCTTAGTTCGCTCGTCCCGAGCGGGTAAAAACGATAACACAGATAATTTACGGAGTGACATGCCATCATAATCTTGATCATACTATTTGTAAAGCATATGTAGTGAATGCAGCGATCAAAACAATGTATATGACATGAGTAAACAAGTGAATCATAAAGCAAAGACTTTTCATGAATAGCACTTCAAGACAAGCATTAATAAGTCTTGCATAAGAGTTAACTCATAAAGCAATAATTCAAAGTAAAGGCATTGAAGCAACACAAAGGAAGATTAAGTTTCAGCGGTTGCTTTCAACTTGTAACATGTATATCCCATGGATATTGTCAACATAGAGTAATATAATAAGTGCAATAAGCAAGTATGTAGGAATCAATGCACAGTTCACACAAGTGTTTGCTTCTTGAGGTGGAGAGAAATAGGTGAACCGACTCAACATTGAAAGTAAAAGAATGGTCCTCATAGAGGAAAAGCATCGATTGCTATATTTGTGCTAGAGCTTTGATTTTGAAAACATGAAACAATTTTGTCAACGGTAGTAATAAAGCATATGCATCATGTAAATTATATCTTATAAGTTGCAAGCCTCATGCATAGTGTACTAATAGTGCCCGCACCTTGTCCTAATTAGCTTGGACTACCGGATCATCACAATGCATTGTTTTTACCAAGTGTCACAAAGGGGTACCTCTATGCCGCCTTGTACAAAGGTCTAAGGAGAAAGCTCGCATTGGA